>NC_055964.1:19066977-19076977 GCF_018492685.1 Alosa sapidissima
TGATTGTGTGATGATGGTGATTATGATTATGATGATCATGATAATTATTGAGATGATGATGACTCATGATGAAACATGACTGCTTGTGAGGATGATGATGATAATGTTGGTTTTACTGGTTGTGTGGTGATGGTTATGATGATTACATTTGAATAAATTATGATTGTGTGATAATTAAATTTATGATCAGTGATTTTGAAAACCCGACTTGAAAATAAGATGGAAAAATTAGTTTGACACAGTAACTGGACGGTGATGTAATGCAGGTAAATTTGTGATTGTAATGATGATGACTTGTAGTGATGGACATTATTCACATTTACAGCTGGCTAAAGGACTGAAATTGGCACTGGATACCTCCTTCGTGCCAAACACTGGGTAAGATAGCTCAGCTCTCTCTCTCACACACACACACACACACACACACACACACATGCACACATATGCACACACACACACACACACATGCACACATATGCACACACACACACACACACAGACACACACACACACAGAGACACACACACATGCACACACACACACACACACACACACACACACAGAGGATGCTATTGCTGCAGTCCTGGGAATCCTCAACCTCTGTTTTTTCTATTTCTCTTCGAGACATTTATCCCTCCATATTTCTCTCTCTCTCTTTCTCTCTCTCTCTTTCTCTCTCTCTCTCAGGAAGAAAAGTGCTAAGCTGAAGACGGGTTATAAACGTGACTTTGTGAACGTGGGATGTGACCTTGACTTCGACATGGCTGGCCCCACTGTGCACGCCGCCGCTGTCCTGGGCTACGAGGGCTGGCTGGCCGGCTACCAGATGGCCTTCGACACGGCCAAGTCCAAGCTGGCCCAGAACAACTTCGCCCTGGGCTACAAGGCAGGGGACTTCCAGCTGCACACCAACGTGTGAGTATACTTCAGTGTGTGTACTGTGTATTTGTGTGTGTGTGTGTGTGTGTGTGTGTGTGAGTGTGTGAGAGAGAGAGAGCAAGAAAAGCACCAGAGTGTGAATATACTGTGTATGTGTATAGAAAGACACAAGGCTATAATTTATTATACTGATGATGAAGTGAATGGTATTAATGAATGTCAAATATTTAGGTAAATCTACTACAGAAACATACTGTAAATTTTAGATTTCTAATTTTCAACTATTGAAGATGAATAATCAAGTAATGTGTGTGTGTGTGTGTGTTACAGGAATGATGGTACAGAGTTTGGTGGCTCCATCTACCAGAAGGTGAACGATCAGCTGGAGACGGCGGTGAACTTGGCCTGGACGGCAGGCAGCAATAACACACGCTTCGGCATCGGGGCCAAGTACCAGCTGGACAAGAACTCCGCCATTTCTGTGAGGCTCTCTCAGCAGCACTGTTGCACCATGTTCACGTTCTGTTGTCTTGTAAACATGTTTACCCATCTTCGAGAACACGATACTAAACTATCCCCAACCATTCTAAAATACTCTATCGACATAAGTGTCCACCTTCTAGCTCCTGGCTAAATTTGTGTTTTAATTTCAGTGACATCTGACTTACAAACAGACACCCACCATAGACAAATACAATATTTTGTGAAACCACGGAACCACGGAAATCTCATAGCTTTGCAACCCTAATGATTCAACTGGCATATTAAATCTGCCAACCCACATCACAGCCGTATATAGCAGTTAATCAGTAGCTGTGGTATGGTTTTAATTTGTGTTCATGTGAGTCTGACTTGCTGATTTGCTGCTGATTTGTGAACCACGAGATGATTGGCTTCTGATGTCTGAGCCAGCGTCTGAATGGCTGCTGTGGGCCTGCTGCTGCTGTGTGGGCTACCTCCTGATAGGTTTCTTGTGTGTGGGTCAGTTTTTGATTGGGTGTGTTTGTATTCTGCAGGCTAAAGTGAACAACGCCAGCCTGATTGGAGTGGGATACACACAGAGCCTTAGGCCAGGTAACCAGCGCGGATCTCTGTGTGTGTGCGCGCGTGTGTGTGTGAGAGAATTTTTTTTAATTCTTTAAATCCTTTCTGTTAGAAATGTAATTGGGAATTCAAATAAAGAATTCAAGAAAGAGTTGTGTGTGTGTGTGTGCATTTGAGACTCTTTATGTGTGTGTGTACACCAACCCTGACTTCAGTATGTGTGAGTGTGCGTATTTATTTATCTTTGGCGTTTCAGTACTTGACTGTGGGAATCTGGTGTATTGAAGGGAATGCTACATTTTTCTCTTGCTTTCTTTCTCTCTCTCTCCGACTCTGTCTGTCTCTGCAGGAGTGAAGCTCACTCTGTCTGCTCTGGTGGATGGGAAGAACTTCAGTGCTGGAGGCCACAAGGCCGGTCTGGGCTTCGAGCTGGACGTGTAAACTAGCTGAAAAGTGGAGTGGAGGAGAGTGGAGTAGAGTGGAGAAGAGGAGAGAAGAGGAGAGGAGACGCATGGATGAAATAAAGCGAAACACCGAATCAAACCACACCACTCAGAAATGTGCAACAAAAAAAACAACAACCTCCCTGCCCCTCTTAATACCTATCTCCACACACACACACACACACACACACACACACACACACACAAACCAAACCAGATTTCAGGCCTTAACCCTTTGTGACCTTCAGTACAAAATAAAAAAACGAGCACCCATCTTGAAACCCTACCTGGTGATGCCCCTTTCAGCACTGTCTCCATAGCAACAGCACTGGCTGTTTATGTGTCATCCCACATGTCCACAACAATAGTGAACTGGAGTGTTCCTGTGTGTCTGACACACACACACGCTCACACACACACACACACACACACACACACACACACACACACACACACACACACACATACACTTACACACGCACATACACTGACAGCGTGTCTGTCTGTCTGTCTGTAGACCTGTCCCACTACCAAGAAGAACATTGGAGTAAGTGTGTGTTCTTTCACCAATATGTTATTGACATTCATTAGTAACCACGTCACAGAGTGTGTATGTTTTAATTTAATCTGACAGAGTTGAATTTGTCTCCTCGGTGAACAAGTTACATCTTGGCCAGTCAGGGGGCAGCTCATGAACAACAGTGTGTTTTGTTTCTTAAAACAAACAAACACATTTTAATTTGACCCTCGCCTTGTTCCTCACAACCTCACCAGACATATCAAAGCCATGGGTCACCATGCCAACACACCACGCACTCTGACCTCAGACAGTGGTCACATGACCAGAAAGCGGTGTTGACCAGGAAGCGGTTGTGATCTGATGTGTGTTATCTGTTCTGTTAGCTCTACTGTGTGGAGGCCGGCAGTCGGATGTTAACACCCTGCACTGCCCACTCCTGACCACTTAGAACCTTGGTTCCTTCCTTTTTTGTTCTTTTCTTCTTTGCCAAATCTAATAACTACATCCTTTAATCTCTTTGTGCTGTGTGCTTCTTGGGGTGCTGGGGGGGGGGGGTTAAAGGTTATAGTTGCTGTTGGGGGTTGGCGGGGCATGTTTGGGGTTTTTCCTATTGTCACATGTATTTTTTTCTTCTTGTTATGCCATTCTTCTTTTTTTTTTGTGTGTGTCTGTCGTTCTTGGACCCTAAGCACTGTATCTGTGTGACTGTGCCGTGTTGGGCTTGGCGTAGCGTCAGACGAGCTCTGTCTCGGGCTGACAGGAAGGAATCTTGTAATAAAGAGGAATGTCAAACACACTGCATTATGAGTAGTTTATTTATACACATGTACATGTTTATATGGCAGATACATTTTGGTGTTTTATTGAGTTTATTCCTCTTACTGATGTACTTACTGCACACTGCACAAATCTGATATCCATCACACTTAACCACAAAGAACATTCACCCATGTATTTTACAACAGTAGTGGACAGGCTATTTGGAAGGTAGGGGTGAAAAAATCAAAAGGGCACCATCTACTGCACAACATAGGGCCCCACCAACATGCAAAAAGCTATGATGCTTCATGTATGATGAAATAGCTGTTTAACATTTGAAATGTGTATTTATAAACACACAAGTGGAACACAGAAGGAACCATTATTTTTTTGTTTTTACAGAGACATCATTTTGAGGCGATTATTGGGCTCTCAGTAAGAACAGGGAGAAGGTCCACTCTGTCTATTATGATCCCTCTGCATATTCTAGAGGTAGTATGTCTAATTGAATATGTTAATGGATGGAATAGCCTACATAAATCGGAGTAGAAAGTTTTAAGCAACTAAACCATTTACTATCAAATACATTTAATCTAACTTAATAAAGAGTAGCCTATTGAAAATAAAGAGACAGTACAGATACGATATATTAAAATGCTATAGCTAGATACTTATTGGCCCCTTTCATGTAATTCAAAGTTCAATGTAATTTCATGATTTTCCCCCCCACTACAAAGGCACCTATAGGGAACCTCAAGTGTATCCCAAACCATATAGCATCACTGCACATGTTCTCCACTGAAAGGGCACCCATAGGAAACGTCCCTATATAATGGATGTAAAGATACCTTTTAAAGCCCAGTGTCACATTTTACCCACTGGAAGGACATTTCACCATCAGAGGAGCACCTAATTTGGCACCTCGTCTATAGTAGCCTACAGGAATATTGCCCTTCATTCTATTCTTTTTATTATTTTACTCTTTTTATGGTTTTTATTTTTATTCTTATATGTTGAGTGTGTTGTACTTTGAGAGCAAAGATTAACTGGAATGAAATTCCTTGTTTGTTTACGCAAACCTGGCCAGTAAAGCTGATTCTGATTCTGATTCAATTTCCTTTACGGCAAAGGGCGCCATCTTGAACAAGGTCATGGGACGTCATAGAGGACACTTCATGATACTCAACATTTAGACCACTGTAAGGACAGTATAGGATATTACATTGGGGCATATTGAAATCTAACTCCAGAGGGCACACCATCATCATTCACTAAAGGTAAGGTAAGGTAAGTTTATTTATAAAGCACTTTTTTATATGCACAGAGTGCAACCCAAAGTGCTCTTTCTTTGAAGGGTGGCCAAAAGGGCACTCTAGAGGGTGGTGCACTCTGTGACGACTTTGAATGCAGCATCGTATTTTACCTTTCCGGTCAGTTGTTTTTTCTGGTATTTGTTAAAGGCCTAATCTACAAATGAAATTAGCAAAACACATAAGATAAAAGGTCATCATAACATCATACAACATGGTGGTTTTCATATTAGGCCAGAGAGTGCAACGGTTAGTCTAGATAAAACATGAAATGCAGCCAGCAAGCAGAGGTGGAAGAGTTCAGCTGGTCACATATTTGCTCCAATCAATCAGTAATTCAGCTGATTTTTATTAGCACAACTCAGCTAATTAGTGATATCACCTGTGTTAAGTGCTCAGGTAAACTGGAGTTTTCCACCTCTGTCAGCAAGTCACTCACCCCTGAATCACAACTGGTGATGTCAATGCAGCCTGTGAGGCTTCAGGACTTGTCTGTTAGTCATATGTCCAACTATAGATCTTCAAGGTAGGCTATGGTAATTTCCAAGATGATGACAAGGTCATTTGTACAACTAGAATTTGTCATGTTAAATTTGACCTTTACAGCCTTGTGATGTTATTCAGAAGGCTGGACGAGAATGGCAGAGAACCTTTTCACATGTCCGATTTGTTTGGATCTACTGAAGGATCCTGTGACTATTCTCTGTGGACACAATTATTTTATGGGCTGCATTAAGGACTGCTGGGACCAGGAAGATCAGAAGGGAGTTTACAGCTGCCCCTAGTGCAGACAGACCTCCTCTCCTAAGACCTGTTTTAAATTAAAAAAAAAAATACCATTGTTGCTGAGCTTGTGGAGCAGATAAGAAAGAAGACTCATAATCCATCTGTTGCTCAAAGTTTTGCTGGACCTGGAGATGTGGAGTGTGATGTCTGCAGTGGGAGAAAATGTAAAGCTGTGAAGTCTTGTTTGGATTGTCTGGTGTCTTACTGTGAAACCCACTTCAAAGCTGTAGCCACAGGCCAGCTACAGGAGAGACTCTGCTCTCGTCACGAGAAGGCTTTTGAAATATTTTGCCGCACGGATCAGAGTTGTATCTGCTATTTGTGCACAATAGATGAACATAAAGGCCATAAGTAGTCACAGCTGCTGCAGAAAGGACTGACAAACAAGTGGGTACTGAAGCTACACTTAATTTCTTAGAGTCTTATTGTATTCGTTTAAAATATAAATCAGAAGTAGCACTTATTTGTAAGTTGTCTATCAAACATATCTACTGTAATGCTTCAAGAATGCTACTTTAAGTTTATACTGTTTTCTATCATATGAAATGATTATCTTGGAAGACAAAAAGGTTACCAAAAATGTTTTTGCTTTTAATCAACAGACTCTGTGGAGACAGACACAGAAGAGATTCCAGCAGAGAATCCAGGAGAAGGAGAAAGAGCTGCTGGAGGTGAGTACGGCTGTGGAGACTCAAGGTGAGTGACTAAATGACTAAAGCTGTTTTCCCTCAAAGCCATGCTTACACTTTTTTTTTTTATTTATTCATTTTCAGAATTATAATTTTTCCACCGATACAAACATGCAATCCTCAAGTGTAGATGCATGGTAAGACATACATCTCGTACAGTGAAATGCCTCTCTGTACAAGCACACGCCCCATATGATTTTAAAGTCATGAAAGCTGCCTGTCCTCTAACAGATGCATGCCATGTCACATTGGATCTGAACACAGCACACAGAGAGCTCCATCTGTCTGAGGAGAACAGGAAGGTGGAAAGGGAAGAGGAGACCTACTTGTATCCTCATCATCCAGAGCGATTTGTCTGGTGCTCTCAGGTGCTGTGTAGAGAGGCTGTGTCTGGACGCTGCTATTGGGAGGTGGAGTGGAAGGTGGGTTGAGTTGGTAGTTTTGTACAAAAGCATCTGCAGGACAGGAGGGGTTGCGAGCAGGTTTGGGTGTAATGGTCAGTCCTGGAGGCTGGACATCTCCAGGACCTGCTCATTTTTCAGACACAGTAATGAAGTGACCAAACTCCCTCTAGTGGTCAGCACCAGAATAGGAGTGTATGTGGATCACCAGGCAGGAACTCTGGCCTTCTACAGCATCTCTAACACAATGAATACTGCACACAATACAGACCACATTCACTCACACCCTCTACCCTGGGTTTTGTATTGGTAATGTGTCATCTGTGAAACTGCTGTGACTCAGATATAGTTAGATAATGTTAGCAAGACACACACACACACACACACCCCATTCTGGACCCCAGCAGATATCACAGCAGCTCAACACACCAGTCACTGTGGGGGAAATGGCTTGTTGGGCCCAGTCTGGTGTCACCTCAGTCCCTTTCCCTGTATCCTTTAGCACTTGCTCTCTTCATAATCCTCCATCTCCTTCCTCTGACTTTCAGGGCTTTGGTCCCAATTTGATTGTACAGACTGTATATCTGATGTAAGGTGATACTATGAGGTCATCATGTAGCCTATTTAACTTTGATCAACTGTAAGACATGGATTGTTTTCAGACATGAGGAAGCCTACATGACTGGCCCCAGTTTTACAAGAGTTGTTGCAAATGTCATGATCCTAACATGATTCATGTTACTTTTTGCCTTTTCTAAAAATTAAAGATGTATATGATCCTCACTGTTGAAGTTCTTATTAAATATACCAGCAAAGAATATGTAAACATGTTTTATTATTAAATATACCAGCAAAGAATATGTGAACATGTTTTTTTTTTTAATCAGTTTTGCGTGAAGCTATGGCATGCTCATTGCCATTGCCATGCACAAATGTATGATTTAAAGATGAGGCATAACAATTCCTTTAGAAAAATAAGCCCCCAAATGGCTTCATCTTTAAGGTCATAAACACCATTTGCCAGGACCACAGACCCAACCTTTGAATTTTGAAACGGAGCAGCTTCTGGGACGTAGTATGACCCTGGGCCCTATGCATAGGCAGTCCTGATGGGGCCCCATGCATATTCCAGACTTTTCAAGGGCCCTCCCTCCCCTTGGGGCCCTATAATCAGTAGGCCTACTGGTTTTACCCCCAGTCCGACACCCCTGAGTCCATCACTGAGTCTCATGATGTAGGCTAGGCCTATTTTTTTTTATAAGCTGTTGAGGAAAGAAATAGGCGTAGCCAACATGAATCTGGAAATCATCTGTGTATTTATTATTAGGTTATAGACAACTACCAGTACAGTCTACAATAAATATGGAGAAATATGAATAGGCCTACATGAAATAGCACAAATAAAAACGCAAAGGGCTCAGCGAATGTAAATCCATATACATTTTTAAAAAAGCTAGGGTATATGCATAGACTGTAAAATAAATGTCGGGGTATAGGCAGTAGCCAATATAGAGATTTCTCAATGTCATTGGTTGTACCCGAAGGCGGTGCTGTTTGACGACATTGCAATTTCATTGGCTGTATTCGAGAGGGCGGGATGCAGTCGGATCGGATGCAGTCTGCAAGTCTACTCTTACAGCAGTTCGCCATTGTAGCCTACAGTTTCTGGTAAAAAAGAACTTAGCGCTAGCTACGCTGTCGTCTTTTCAGTTCTGTTAAGTGATTCAAAGGACCACAGAAGGATGGCAGATGCGATATCAAATAACCTGGAGCTTTTAACGTGCCCGATTTGTTTGGATCTTCTGAAAGATCCTGTGACACTTCACTGTGGGCACAGTTACTGTATGGGCTGCATTAAGGGCTGCTGGGACCAGGAAGATCATAAGGGAGTTTACAGCTGCCCCCAGTGCAGACAGACGTTCTCTCCAAGACCAGTTTTAAAGAAAAATAATATTGTTGCTGAACTTGTGGCGCAGATAAGGAAGACCAGAAACCAAAGGCCTAGTTCCTCTGTTGCTCGTCATTTTGCTGGACCCGGGGATGTGGAGTGTGATGTCTGCACTGGGAGAAAACTCAAAGCTATTAAGTCTTGTCTGGAGTGTCTGGTGTCTTACTGTGAAACTCATTATAGAGTTCACAATGATGTTAACCCAGGAAGAAAACACTCAGTGATTGATGCCACTAACCAGTTACAAGAGAGGATCTGCTCTCATCATAAGAAAGTTTTGGAAATATTTTGTCGCGCTGACCAGAGCTGTATTTGCTATCTGTGCATGATGGACAATCATAAAGGCCATGAGACAGTCACAGCTGCAGCAGAAAGAACTGAAAAACAGGCAAGTAAGCCACAATAGGGCCTATCTTATTATTAATGAGGCTTAGTTTTACATTTAGTACCATTTTAATATTATTTAATACCAGGCTACTTTTGAAGTCATGTCTGCAGTGACTTTCCACCTTCAGAAAAACGGACAACTTTACATCTGGGAAATAGTCGATGCAGGTTCTGAACCCGTTTGAAAGTTCCTTGCTTTACCTTGATTTTGACATCATGTCCTGTTTCTCAAGAAATATACACACACACACACACAATAGATGCATTCGTAAGTGTTTCTGAGTTATTATACCCCTCCTTCATTAAAAATAAAACTTAAAGTTTAAACTATGCACTTGTATACATGATATGGAAATATGTTTGAGGGGCTCTTGGAGGGTAGGTCTTGAAAAGATGTGGTTTGTTTTCAATCAACAGAAGCAGTGGAGACAGACACAGAAGAGATTCCAGCAGAGAATCCAGGAGAAAGAGAAGGAGCTGCTGGAGGTGAGGAAGGCTGTGGAGACTCTCAAGGTGAGTACTGACCACAGGAGAAGACAACTGGAGGAACTGTTTCAGGCCTCAGTCAGGACTCTCATCTAGTCAGCCAGAGAGGAGTCTTTAGTGCTGAAACTGTTCCAGTTCCTCTGTACCACACTGTGAGTAACAGTTTTTGTGGAAGAGCTGAGTTAGCGGACTGCTTTAAATGGACCTCTCCCCTTTGTGTGTCTCCTATCAGAGTTCAGCACAGACAGCAGTGGAGGACAGTGAGAGGACCTTTACTGAGATGATCCGCACCATTGAGAAAAGACGCACTGAGGTGAAAGAGCTGATCAGAGCTCAGGAAAAGGCTGA
>NC_055964.1:19381977-19611977 GCF_018492685.1 Alosa sapidissima
CCTGAGAAGTTTAATAGGTGGGGGCTTAATAGGCAGGGAATGCAGCATCATGAAAGCACAATTATTTGCAGACGCTGCTCCCTTGAGAACAAACAGTGAGGGGGTGTGCAGCTTTGGCTCCCTCACAAGCACGGAAGGGGGGATGTAAGGGGAGGGGGGTATCAGATCATCTGTGCCGAGTCCATGCATTCCCCCAGAACCAGACTAGACTCCAAAAGCCAAAAAAATAACACACACACATACACACACACACACACACACACTCTTCTCTCTACATACAGTTGGAGCTGCACTGCACCCCATGTTGTATCAAGACAGGCAGGCAGTCAGGCAGGCGGGCAGGGAGGAGGCTGCCACTGCTTCTGCCTCCTCCAGGAGCAGGAGCAGCAATCGTGGGGAAAAAAGAGCGGACTTGTTGTGTGCAATTCCCATACCTGGGCAAATCACCATATTCAATTCCATAAGCATGCTCCCAATCAGCCTCAATCCGCCTGATGCACTGGGATCCAGATAGTGAGTGAGAGAAAAAAGGGGGAGGAGGTAGAGAGTGAAAGAGAAGAGAGAGGGAGGAGGAGAGGGAGGAGGAGGAGGAGGAGGATGGAGGGAAGGAGAGAGTGGAGGGAGGCACACAGCAGACAGGGAAGTGCTTACGCTGCACCGAGGGGCTGAAAATCTTAGAGAAACATCAAAGGCGCACTGCATAATTAACATTAAAATTCAACAGCAATCACCATATGGGGTGTGGGGGGAGCGGTTGTGGGGTAAAAGGCAAAAAGAGACAGAAGGAGAGAGAGAGAGAGAGAGAGAGAGAGAGAGAGAGAGAGAGAGAGAGAGAGAGAGAGAAAGATTACACAGAACAAGAGGCTGCTGTTTCTGACAGAGGGCTTCTTTTTGTGTGATGAAATGAGATTATCATAAAGATTGATCCTAGTATGTAATGGCACATGAAGGGAGATCGTTCGTGCTATAAGGAGCTCTCTCCAAAGGAGAAAGGAATGAAAGTTTACCACTGTACATCCTAACCGTCTGAGTTTAGTCAAGCCAGTATTTTTGGTGAAAAAAGAACCCAGTCTATTACCAGTGAAACAAAATGTTTTGACATTTACATCCAATTATGGTACATAATTGCATTAGTATTTCAGCCTAAAGCCTAAGACTGTATTTTCATTTACTGATATTGCGATTTTTGCCCAGAAATAGTCATAAATAATTGCATGGGGATATACAAACAATGGTATTCTATTATACCCAGTAATGACTGCATTTGTAAGTCTCCACATAGGGCAAATAGAAACTATTAACCCAATTCATAAGTCTGGTAATAGTATGTGATTGGAACAGCGGTGTGTGGGGATTATATAACTGTTTAGTGAGGCTGTACATTGTTCCAAAAAGGCTATCTCACACAGCGCACACAAGAAGGCCTGCAATCACTAAATCACCACACTGCACAAGAGTGAGTTTGGATGAAGTCTGCTAAAACAGCATTGTGTTCTTCATAAATCACCTGTCCTTTGTTTAACTCAGGTACTAATCATTCACTCACCATGATAGTCAGAACATATCTGTCTTAATCATTTTAACTACAGAATATTAAGTGAATGCTGGCACAATGAAAGATCTGTCATACAGTACTTTTCCCTCTGGCTGTTATCTCACAGACAGTCCCACAAATCTGCCGCTTAAATATTTTAGCATCCTTTTACTATGAACAAAATAACACCATTAGAGAGGTCTGTTAAGCACATAATAAATAGACTCAGGCCATCACTATGCCATCTTTTCTATTTAGATTTGTTCAACTGAATTCTCTCCTCCAGAAAGAACGTCTAGTACATGTGTCTGACAAAAAAAGCGAAAGAGGCAAGACGTATAACTGGAAGTGCTGCTAAATCCACCTCAGCGAATGCCTGTAAGTCTCTGCAAGATCCTTCTAAATGAAGCCCTCCACTGTGTTTAAGATTGCGTAGAGGTGACATCCTGCAGGGGCGTTAGCATTAGAGGTGAGCAGGAGAGAAAGAGGAGCATGTGCTAGAATGTTAAGATGGCATAGTGAGGTAATTATAGGATGCTATAGTTATCTCTCTCTCTCTCTCACACCTTTTCTCTCTTGAGCTAAAACAGGGCAGATTGTGTGAGAGCTGAGAGCTGTGTGAAAAGCAGTGGAGGAGAGACAGGCCAATCTCAATGACAGCATCAGCATCAGCATCAGCATCAGCTTGGCTTTAGAATTTCCTGCTGTGGAAATGTTCAACATTCAGCCAGCAGAACTTGTTTGGCCAAAGTGCATTCACATAGCACTCTCATATGGTGGATATAGGATTGTTGTATAAGTATGTGTCCATGGAGGAGACCATTAGAGTAAGACAGGGTGGCTGTGGATATGCAAGCTGAGTCAGAAGCATTTGCCAGAGATATTTGCAAGAGAGCAACCACAGCCATTTTAAACTTGATGTGATGTCCTGGCATAATAGCCAAGGATGTAGTGGAGGCTAAACGCAAGTAAACGCAGTTTATCCACCTCTGAAATTTCAGAAATAGAGTTTATCCACCTCTTATTAGAGTTTATCCACCTCTCAAAAGAGTTAATTCATCAATGGCACTTTTAACATTCAAAAATAATCATGACATGAATCACATTGTATTATCCACATTCACAATATGCAGGCTACACTCTAAGAACCATTTAATACAACTGATGTTGTTATAAACATTGGACAATAACCTCCACCATCATCAAATATGTTCTAAATGCCTTTTTAAAAAATCTAATACTGCATGGGTGGCGCAGTCCACCTTACCGTGATCACAGAAATCATAGTTTAGCCACCATATACACCATAGTGTTATTGAACAATTGAATTAAATTTAATCTGCAAATACCTACAAATGCATGAAATATACTGTACATCACAAGTATATATAGTATATAAGTATATATACTCTTTTGATCCCGTGAGGGAAATTTGGTCTCTGCATTTATCCCAATCCGTGAATTAGTGACACACTCAGCACACAGTGAACACACAGTGAGGTGAAGCACACACTAATCTCGGCGCAGTGAGCTGCCTGCAACAACAGCGGTGCTCGGGGAGCAGTGAGGGGTTAGGTGCCTTGCTCAAGGGCACTTCAGCCGAGCCTACTGGTCGGGATTCGTACCGGCAACCCTTCGGTTACAAGTCCGAAGCGCTAACCAGTAGGCCACGGCCACCCTCCGTATCAATCAAATTAGAAAATAAGTTTGGTATGTGATGTTTTAACACATTAAGAATGGACATTGGCCATTCAAGTTATAAGTTATAAGTTATAAGTTATTTTATACAGACACCTCATGAGGAAATAAAGAACAAATCATTGCTGGACAATCAGCTGAGTGGTCATATTGGACTGTGTGCAACATGCAGTGTTGTCCACCAAAACATTAATGGAATAAAGCTACTTCATTTAAGTGGGTGGGGAAATCTTGCAAGTTTTGACTAAATCTGGCATCAAACATTCTTGCTCTGTCACAACTCAGGACATTGAGAGCACATTGGAAGTTGTGTATCAAACACTGTAGAGAGATTCAGTCCCTCTTCCTGTCCTTACACCTTCAGAGCTGAGGGCTGTCCAGGAAGTTGGGTTACTGGATTATCCAGGTAACTTCAGGAGTAACCACTGATCTCTGTAAAAACACTGAATCAAGCATGTTCTTTTGAGATGGTTACACCAGTTACCTGGAAAAGCCAGTGACCTCGCTTCGTAGTACAGCCAATTGCATTGCATCAGTCAACACATCACATCACATCACATAAATCCCTATTTCCCCCACAGTTTTGTCCAGGGAGATATTTGCATGGTGTTTCAGTGCCCAGCATCCTTCATCTTAAAGCCCTGTTGGCACCAGCATGGATACCAATCATGGCCTTATGGTGCACTTTTGAGTGCCTGAGCTAATAATTCAGTTAGCCTAAGAGCAGCTGGCTTCATTACATTATTAGTGGTTTTCCACTGAGGATATATCACTTCTGCTATAGCTCAGAGAACTCCTTCCCCATGACCAGAGGACCAGCACAGAGTGTAAAGCACACACACACACACACACACACACACACACACACACACACACACACTCTCTCTCTCTCTCTCTCTCACACACACACTCACACACAAACACACACCACAATCTCTAATACATGTTTAGACTGTCAACTACCATACAGCACAAATTCTCCAGTCCCCACTGATGTAATTAGAACACCTCTCCCAGCCTTAGTTCTCCTTTTCCTTGCATTTCTTGTGTGTGTACATGTGCCAACTCGACAAACATTTACAATGTGCTGGCACTGCCTCTCGTGGAGCCGGCGGGGCGCATTTGGCTTGCTCAGGCTAAAGCTCGATCCAAACGTCATAAAAGAGAATGCATAGCCAGAGAAACATGTTCCATTACACCTTAGGAATGATGAGTTCTGCTATGCTTATCAGGGGTGAAATGGTTCCACTTTCAGGGATCTTTCTTTTGCACTGACACAGGGCTTAGCCAAATGAACACCAATATTTAAAATGGAAAAAAAGAAGAGGGTGTTGACACTGAATAAATGATACAGATTGAGTGTTTAATGCATCCGTCTGTGGGAACAGAAAGTATTACATATACATTTTTACAAATATCATTACAAATGTCAATTTTGGGTATAAATGTGATAAAATCCATTTATACATCCATTTTCTTTCAGATATACACAGGAACGGCATGATGCGAGATTCAACCACAATGCAAAACTGGATTGTGTCAGTCACACACGCAGGGCACAGCGTTACCTAGGTACTCCTGCATGGTACAACATGTGCTGCCACAGGCCAAACAACAACCAAGCCTATCAAACATTACACAACATCAAGCAGTCCCCTTCCTTCATCGGTGTTTCACTTAATTAGGCCCACAACACCTCCAGAAGGTTCAACAGTGGTGTGAACCACACACATGATGGGTTGGGACAAGTTACAAGATTATTATTATTCTATACTACAAGATTCATCATCATAAATGGTCAGAACAAAAAAGCTGTGTGACACCAGCCCAAAATCTTTCAATATAGTACAGCACAGTACTACCATAATTACAATTTAAAAAGTCTTAAAGCCAGGTCAAAATCCTTTACCTTGTGTAACTTCTAATTCATTACATTTACATTGTAAGTAAAGCTCTTCTTTACACACTCTCACCCTAACACACTCCTGTAAAACTGAAGTTGAGTTTTTATCTCTGATTGTTGGGAATTCTCTCTAACCTTCTCTTAGCCCTCTACTGAACATCAGAATTGTTGAATATGCTAGCAACATTTCACTTATAGAGCCTCTAAAAGAGAGTCAAATGGATTGCATTTTCTGTACGGTTGATGCTGGTACAGTAGGCCTATATAAAAGATGTTACTACTTAACACCCAAGGATCCAAGAGCCAAGCTTAAACAGCAGTATAAAATCCATTAAGTGCCCCAATATATCAACCTTTATAATCAATTCATAACAAAAACCTAATACATGTGCTGAGTATATAGAATATGTATAGCATAATAATACATATGCTGAGTGTTCTTAAGAATGCTCTGTGTGCCCCTTCGCAAACATTTTTCCTTATTGAATCTCATAAATGCACCACTTAACCCACAGGAAGATTCAAAGATATGGCAAGCCTAAATAAAGAATAAAGCAGTAAACAAGGGCTGTTTAACATAATTACCAACAGCATGTAACACTAATACAACTTGGTCCACTGTGTGAACAACCTGAATTTGGACCTCAGTTTTGTCTTGAGTTTTCTATCTGTGCATGGGGTGGGGCTAGTGTACCCCACTTTTTTTCAGGAACTGCTGAACACAGAGTAAATACTGAGAAGTCCCGTTCTCTGCAGTCGCGACTCGCCAACACAAAGTCGCACATAACCACGAGATAACAGTTGTGTGTGAGAAACAGACACCAGTGCCTTACATATAGTCAATATAGCTGTAGTTAAAAATAAAACTACAAATAAAACAAGAAAAAATATTAATTGCATAGGGCTATCAAAGGGCCAAGCCTCTGAAACAATATGAAATAGTGGTTTACATGTGTCATTATGATTGAGAGGAAGAAGTAAAGCTGTCACCAAATCCCTTGACTGCAATTTTATGCTTCAGATCAGCTACTCAAAAGCAAGACCATTCCATTTCAGAAAGATCTGTTTAGCAACCATGTCATTAACAGCTAAATTGGTGTCCCGCAATAATACAGCAATCTATTGTTAATAACTATTCTGATTCCTGGGGTAATACATATGTGTCTGTGTGTGAAGTGGTGATGTAGGCTACAGCGAGTGTGACTTATTTGGGATTTTATACACAGACTTTAATACACTGCTTGAACTTGGAAATAAGGGAACTTGGACCTATACAAAGTAAACAATTATTTCTCTCTTGACCTTTGAATTGGCAGCAGCTGAATATGAGCAGTAAGTGGTTCATTCGATTACGGACAGTCTGCAGCTGGACTTACGTGGGAGGGCCTTACATTAGAAGATGTCAGGAATACTTGTACGTCGGGCTTACCACATCCCTAAAGCCCTCCATGAAGCTCTCATTGACTCGCAGTTTCTACTGTTCTCCCACAGATACACAAACGTCTTTAAGAAACCAGCAATGATATAAGCATATGCTACATATTATGTAGCAGAGAACATTGGGAACAACACCGACCTACTCATGAAATTAAGAAATGGAATGTGACATCAAGTGCAAAAGGGTGCGAAAGGGAAAGTGCTTCAAATGCAGTCATTTTCCATGGCCATTCATGCCACCACATTGAACTAACGCATTCTAAACACGTTCCCGTTTTACAACCCAAGAGTAGTATTTTTAGAAAGGAGTCAGACTACAAGCCTAACGTTAAGCAACAGTCTACAATTAAGGTTGCCATTTCAACCCGTCCATAGCTCGTCGTTGTAAAAGAATTGGCTGATCTTAAAATGATAGCCTATGTAAGCCTACTTGCAGTTCCTTACAGACATTCCATTCATTTATTCAGGGAATCCACCACATTGGGTAGTAATGTGCTCCGTTGGGAGATTCAGCAATACAACTTAACTTCACGATGCGCGTATTTTAGGTATGGGCCATGGGTATTTTCACTTTGGAAATGATCTGAAATAATCATGTTTGTTGATTTCGGTAAACCTGCAGAAATATCACAGCAGGTGATTTCAAGTGACTGTTCTGACCAACACTGAACTGCAGGTCGAGTTGGGCTACTTAAAAGGAACAAAACCAAGACTGGTGAATGAAAGTGTCCCCATAATCCAAATGCAACATTTTAGTGAGTTTTTACATCGTGAAATCATGAAGGATGTGTGTCCAAAATCTTATGTTATCCTGTCTCCCTGCCTATAGCTCATCGAATTCCTGCATCCACACACATTCAAATGCACTTACCCCATTATCTTGGCGAAATGAGCTGATGAAGAACCCTGAGAACAAGAGGCGAATTCCTGGAAACAGCTTGTCGTGTCGTTGTCTATTGTTTTTGGGTGGGAATTTAAATATATTGGAATTTGAAGTCAAGTGATTTGCCTCTGCGCTAACAAATAACGGCATCCATGTAGCCCTTGAAGGAGATTTCTAAAACATGGTCCACTGGTGAGCAATGGACTTCGCAGTCTATCATGTCAACGATTATAGAAAATATAGCCTGCTGTATTTAACGTATCCCTGTTCTCCGTGGTACCGCGCAGGATTCTGATCTACTTTGTATCACGGTGCAAGTGCAGAACGCTGATCATCCCTCGGATTCCAACGCAAGAGGCAAGCGGCATATCATGTCCACGCAATATGCACCCCCGAGCTTTTACTGTTTGATGTAATGGATGTGCTTCAAGTTGGTTTGGTTGCCCTTGCGTAGTCAGATGTTTGGATGACCCTGGCATGTCCACTCCTGATTCACATTCTGTAGGCTAATAGGCTATAAATTAGTGCCTTTTGGTAAACTGTTCACCGTTCAAAACAGTCACCTCCTCTGGAATTCCCAGTGTGTCGAGAACGTTGATACAATTCGCAGAGGTCTCCACTTCTAACGTTTTATCATTACAAACACAACCTAGCCTACTGCTTGATTACGCACATGGGAGGATTTTTGCTAAATAAAATGAGAATGTGATCTTTCTGTTTGAACATCTTCAGCCATTAGAGATTGCGAATGCAATTTAAGGCATGAGAAGCAAATAGGCTATGCCCACCGACACGATTCAATATCCATTTATTCCATGGCAGTCATTTGACTTAAATCATAGGCTAGTAGTGTGACTCGTTTCCGTTATTGTGCTTTAAAAACATGATCACCGAGAAGACGCCATGCCCCATTGCGAAATCCCATGTGATCGGCCTGATGTCATCTGAAGGAAGTTCTTGTCTGTATGTCTAGAACGACAGTAGACCACAAACTTTCTATGTTGATTCCAAATTCCAAACTTTTAATGTGATCAAAATCACAAATTAATTTAGGCCTACATTGTTTTTGGTTTGGAGTGAATACATCCCAGATAGCAAAATTTGACCGGCCCACCTCTGGCCCACTACCTTGCCTCAGGGTTTTGTGAGTGTTGGCCCAGTTCTGGCTGGGCCTCCGGCCCAACAATGGCCCAATTACTGATAACTGACACAAATAATTTCCTCTGGCCCAGGTGTGGCCCACACACTGCAAAATGACTCTCATTGTTTCTGTTGGCCCAGGTCTGGCCCACACACTGTAAAATGACTCTTATTGGAACTGTTGGCCCAGGTGTGGCCCACACACTGTGAAATGACTCTTATTGTTTCTGTTGGCCCAGGTGTGGCCCACACACTGTGAAATGACTGTCATGCATTCTGTTGGCCCAGGTCTGGCCCACACACTATATAACTGAGTGTTGGCTGAGTGTCGGCTGGGCCTCTGGGCCTGTACTGGCCCACACACTATAAAACTGATCTGACTGAGTGTTGGCTGAGTGTCGGCTGGGCCTCTGGGCCTGTACTGGCCCACGCACTATAAAACTGATCTGACTGAGTGTTGGCTGAATGTCGGCTGGGTCCCCGGGCCACATGTGGCCCACTAACTACCAAAAGTACTTGAAAATAAACACAAATCCAGAACTAGTAATTAAAAGCACAAGCTACTTTTATTAACAAGTTTGACAAACACAACCTTGTAAATAAAACAAACATTTAAAAATTATACAAGCTTTTACATATATACACTTTAGAAATTAAACAAGTTAAAATATACAATCTACTTTTATCTACAACAATCGACTTCTTTCATATACAAAAACACAAACAATTAAACATTTTAAAACTGTATAATGATTCAAAGAAATAAATGATTCTAAATTAACATTAAACATTTACAGAAATATTCTATCTCTCTCCCTCACTCACTCACTCTAAAAGAGTAATTCCATTGTCAGTAGTTGTGGGTTGTGAGTTAAGTGTTAAGTGCTTTAAATTCTGTATTTTTGTACCATGTACCATGACCTACCCAGCTACATACATGCACACACACTCACTCTCAAAGTATTTTTCAATAGCAGCAACATTTGCCACCTGCCTTCTCTTTCTGTTGCCGCTTCATTGTTGCCTCCACCAGTTTCAGCAGCACTACCAGCCGGGGGTGTCTCCAAACTGCATTTAGGTATAAAAGAATATTATAAGATCATTATGAGGTCTAAAGCAAGATTTCAACATGTCATCTGTCAGAAGTTCTGTTTGTCCACTCAAATATACTTACAGATAGCCACCTCAGCTCTCTGTGGGGGTTGATCAAAGAGTTCTTTCCATCCATCCTTCAATTTGAGATGCATGGACAGCATGTCATTTCAAAAGAAAAGAAAAAAAAATCATTAAACTATGTATCCTTTACTGTCTGACAAAATATTACTAAAGCCCAGTCTTGCCATTCTGCAGCTGTCTTGGTAACACCTCCCTGGTAGTTATTTTGGGCAACATTGACATTGTGTGATTGTCATTGGTAATATATCAGCATTTAACAATCACCAAGAGCAAGACATATTTGTCAACACATACAGACCTGAAGCACTTGTGGACTTCCTTCACAAGAGCCTTGTCTTGTGGGTGCTCCAGTTGGTTGGCCATGTTTTCAACAGCGCATGTTTCCTGCCCACTCCTGTTCTTTGCTGACATAATGGATGATGCAAACCAAAAGCATCTAAAAATGACACATCACAAAACACAGGCCTAGATGAAAGCTGATTCCTATGATTTGGCTCATCTAAACAAAAATGTATTACTTATTCTATTAAATCAATGTACAACTTACCAAGAGCTCTTCAGGTCTCCTGTTTTTCCAACACAAGAAATGGTTCACACATGTATACATGGGTAGCCTTCAGTGCAGGCAGGTCTCTGGTCAGTGTGGCCTGGATTCTGAGGTGTACATTTAAAAAAAGTCACAGTAACGTTAGGTTAATGGAAGTATATGTGCTCAAAATGATTACATGATCATAAAACAACCCCTCAGTACAAAATACAGAACGACCTTAAAATACAGATTTTGATGAGCTTTACATGACCAGGACAGGACCCACCCTGCTACCATCGCTCTCTCTCTCACACACACACTCTCTTAAGGCATACAGTCTCAGTCCTGCCTGCCTAGTGCCTGAAGTTGGATAGATAACGATGAAATGCCCAATTACCAATCGCTATATTCTAAGTCATGCAATACTGGTTAACTGTTAAGCTATTTCTAAAATGATTAGATCACACTTTTCTTTGAAAACCACATAATTATGCAAGTATAGCTAACGTTACAGCACTGAACGTTTTTGACCACCAACACTGACGTTAAAGGTAGCAGCTAATTAGGCCAACAAAGTAGGCTAAGAAATCATAACGTATGTTACCGCTAGCTTCGTCATCGTCAAGGGGGTTAGATTGAAACACCCATTCTTGTTATGCTACTTGTTAAACTTTGTCTGCAATAATAAGCCTACGTACATTCATAATGATTTACATGCAATAACAGGTAAAGTTGCATGTTACTTACCACAGGCAGTGTCCAAAACGAGACAGTTTCGCGCCGTCCTGCTGGTTTCAAACTGAACAGTTGCTCTGCTCGTGGCTCTTCCACATGTAATGGGCCGACAGTCACTTCACATAATTGGGCCATGTACGTTTAGCGTCCGGCTGTCGCTAAATGTTTCATTTTTGCCGCCAACAGCCTCGATACTGATCAGTGTTCGTTCCTGAAGTATCGGGCCACACACTGTATGAAATCCGTCTGCCGAGATTGATTCGAAAACTGGCAGTAGCCCATCAAACCCCAATCGGGCCAAATAAGACACTCAGTAATCAGCCCAACTACTGCGTGTCAGTGTCGGCCCATTCAAGGGGACAGTGCCTCAGCCGACCTGAAACTCCGCCGACAGTGGCAGCACTCAGCCAGGATCGGGCCGACTGTGTTTACTGTGCTTCAGCCGACTCGGACCTCAGCCGACACTGCCAGCACTCAGCCAGAATCGGGCCGACTATGCTTGCTATCTGGGATAGGCCTAAAATAGGGTACAAGTTTGAGGATGACTGGATGAATGGATGTTTTCAATAGCACCTCTAGACCTATGGGGCCTAATTTGGATGATGCGCAAAGTGCACAGTCTAACTAAAGCTCACTTAATAGGCAAATTCAGTTTGCTAGTTTAACATAATGGGCAAGACATTGAAATGCAAACATCAATGAGTCAGCTCAGCAGAGGCGGACAGAGTACACTCATTACTTGAGTAAAAGTACAGATATATCCCTTTGCTAAATTTTACTCAAGTACAAGTAAAAGTACACCAGTCAGATGTCTACTTAAGTAAACGTACTGAAGTACTTGTTTTTAAAAGTACTTGAGTATCAAGAGTACAAGAGTAGCCTACATTTTCTAAATATTGCATTACTACTGCCACAGTGCTTACATTTATGTACAGAAACGTCCTACATGGAGTTATGAAATTTTTTAATGTTAATACCTTGGAGAATGTAAAATGAATTGGAAGTAAAATCAAGTCATTTTAATCTTTTTACCACGTTGCCAGGGATGGGCAGTATTTCTAATACATGTATTTAAAATACGTATTTCAAATACAAAATACTATTTTGTAATTGAAACACTTGAGGCGAAAACTATCTAGCCTGGCGAGCCAGGCAAATGTAATTTGCTGCCGCTAGGGGTGCATCTAGATTTCTAGGCTAAAAACTATCATTAACTTGTTCAGATAATTGAAATAGTCTGGCGAGGTGGGGCCACAGGTTGGCACATTCCCGGGATGGACCTGCTACGTCTTCATCCATTGTTTTGTCCATGGTTTCGTCTCTTATCTAAATCTGACCATGTAGTTGACTTTGGCGAAAAGCTGAAGGTGATTGCTGATAGGCTGTCCCAATCAGTGGCGCTTGCACAATCCAATCACGTTTGAGAGGGAAACAACAAATTGAGGGTTTCCGAGATTTTTCTTTTTTCCTTTTTTTTAGAAGTAGTAACGGGTACTCACGGTTATGGATAGAAATGTAGTGGAGTAAAGAGTACAATATTTGCCTCTCAAATGTACTTGAGTAAAGTCATGAGTAGGCTACTCCCCAAAAATGATAGGCTACTCGAGTAAAGTACAGATCCCTCAAAATTGTACTCAAGTACTGTACTCAAGTAAATGTACTCCGTTACTGTCCAGCTCTGCAGCTCAGTGCTTCCATATGCCATGCCTATTTCATGCAGAGGACTTTGCTTGATGACAGTCTTTGCACTTTGCCCGCCAAACAAGGCCCTATATATTTACTTAAATGTTAAGTGTATTAGTCAAACTATAAATGCCAGTCTCATTTACCATCTGCAGAATGTCAGGAACCACTCTCTCTCTCTCTCTCTCCCACTCACTCACTAACACACACACACACACACACACACACACACACACACTCACACACTGTGAACTTTAGGGTGATGAACTAGGCTAAGTGCATCTTAGGCCTACATCATTGACTTCTTAAGACCAATGCATTGTTTAGCTCCTTTTGAAGCCTATTTTGTACAATGAAATCCTCAGTCTAATTCATAAGCCTATCATAGACTACTTCATGGGAAAACCTTCTAAAAAGAAACGTGGGCTATGGAGGCCAACACAATATTTTTAAGTTTGATTATCAAACATGAAATGTCTGTTCAGTGGGCGTATATTTTACGTATTTGACCACTACGTCACTGACCTGTCACCCGGATGTAGTTAGCGCAAAACAACAAGCGTACAAGGAAGGAACAGTAGCGTTTACGTTACAGTTGCAATTCATTGGTTAGGGATCTGAGAGCCCTCTTGGTAAGTTGAACCATAATACGTAGAAGTAAAGTATATATGTTTTAATAAGGTTAGTGAACATAATTATTGACTGCCATTTGGTAAGCTTTTCCCGGTATCTTCAGGGTAACTTTAATTTACACGCTAGTCCTGTTAGCATAGCTAACGTTAGTGCAAATATGCGCAGTGTAGCATTCTAACCAAAACATTCTTTGGTGGGATGTAGTAACTAATGTAGCTTCTAGGCTATTCGCTGTTAAATTCTCGGTTGACATATATTACATGTAAACTAGCTCCTGGCTGGTCGTTTATTAAAAATGATTGACCACCAGCAACAACAGCAACGAGCGTCTGCAAAACAGAATACCAAGCTTGCTAGCAAGCTAACGTTATCTGCTATCTGTAAGTTAAGCTGTTTCCCCCTTTTCCATTTTGTCAAGTCACCTTCATTTTTATAGTAAAAATAAAAGCTGGAGTTATTAATACGGAAAATGTGTTAACAAAGGTTCCGTCAACAAATTGCCTGTATGTCACGAATGTATTTTTCACTGGCCTAGACTGTTTGCGTCATGTTGTGTCTCTCCAGTTTTGCTTTTGAACTGAACACACTTGATATGGGAAACCACAACAGCAGTAACGTACGACGTCTGATATGTTCATCCAACTTTCTGAGTTGGAATTCCAACTTCTAAGAGCGTGCCTGCAAAAAAGAAAATGACTTGCTGTGGCAAAGAAGGGAATGACATGAACACACTTACTTTTGTACTTTTGCAGACAGAAGATTCAATGTCCCTCCCTAGTGAAAGCGATTATGTTCTCAAGATCACCAGGCTTTCCCCATAAACAAAGGCAAAACAATGGACTGCTTAATCAGTTCCCAGGACCACCCATCTTCTCACAGCAGCAGCTTGTTGAGGTTCAGAGGAATCGGACAAATTCAAAGTAAGTTGGAAATTCACTTAGGTAATGTGTTCATTTTGCCTTTGATAATAGTGTACTATTTCCTGTGACTTCTATGGTGTTGGGGGAGCTACTTTTAAAGCACCGCTTAACAAAACCAACTACAAATTACTTCACACTGGAAGTAGTTTAATTACAGCAAAGCGAGAGATGTATTTAGATTATCATAAGCTACCCAGAAAAAGCAGTTGAATCTACTTTCCAATAAAATGATAAATTCTCAATGCACTGACTGTACATGTAATGTATAATTGTGTTCTTACAGTAGAGAAACATGGTGTCAAAGTGTTTGTAGTTTCAGTAGTTAACTACACAAAGGATGGCAAAAAAGTAAAAGTTTTACTTGCATCACTATATACATGAATGTAGTTAAACTACAAGCAAGCCAGCCACTGCAAAATATAGTTAAACTACTCTCCAACACTGTACCATGAGTTGAATCAGTCATTTTAGATTTTGTGTTTCTGGTCATTAAGGACATTTTTAATCATGACCCCCCCCCCCCCAGTTCCCATGGACTCCCCTTTTGTTTGCCTGTCATCCCCCCCTATCAGTGGAATTCTGCTCACAGGACACCTCCGCCAGTGCCACAAGGATCTCCATTAGCAAAGGGCAGAAAGTGGGTATAGGCTGAATGTGTACATTTCTCACCAAATCTGGTTTCAGTGCCTACCACACAGTCTACTGATATATGTGTATTTTACTTTTGCTTTAAGTTCACTGGTATCATATTTTGGAACCACTAGACCTGAAACCACTGCCATGACCGTTGGGTATGTTGCAGGAGGAGGGGTGATGACCACAGCCAGTATGAATTGAAGAGGCAGTGCTACAGCCCTCCAGGCCCCTACATCAGACCAGCGGCCACAGCATCAAGGTCCCCCTTACCCACTCGTCTGGAAACGGCGAGGGCGGCAGGCACCTTTCCCAGTGATGTCCACAGCCGGGCCAGCACTCCTCTGTCTTCCCCAACACCCGCGGTTCCATCTTTGGGAGAGGCGTCTCAGGATAATGACCTGATAAGTCTGCGGTCCGCAGCCAAGGATAAGGTATGCATGCTTGCTGCTGGGCTATGCTACATAGTTCCTAACTTTACTTGTTGGTGTTGTTGCTTATGGAGCAGTGTAGGTCACCATGAATGTATCTGGTGGTGCTATTGTTTTCAGCTGAGTCAGCAGATTTTGGAGCTATACGTGTCGTGTGAGCAACAAGATGACGACCTGGAGAGGAAAGAGCTCTGTCGAGCACAGCTACAGAGGGATATCCAGAGGCTTTTTCCATGTAAGCTGAAATCGAGCAATATTTGAGCAATGTGTGGGGTTTGTGTTTCTAAAATAGTATATATGGATTAGATTATAGACTTTTTTATTTTGTTATTCCTGCTTTCTCCCCTCCCCCTTGCCTTCATTATACACTTAGATTCAAGGATTTATTTGGCTGGGTCTTCTCTCAATGGCTTTGGGAGCAGAAGTAGTGATGCCGACCTTTGTCTCGTCATTCAAGAGGGATCTGTAAGTTTTTTTATTTTTTTTATTTCTTTTTTTAGAAGTCTGTGTGCTGTCTTTAAAAGAACATAAAGTTTACATACTATAATGTTATTTGGTAGTATTTATATTATAATAGTAATGTCATTACTGACTTGTGTTTTAGGTAAACCAGAAAGATGCTGTACATGTGCTTAGTCTTGTTCAGAAGTTCTG
This sequence comes from Alosa sapidissima, assembly GCF_018492685.1. Taxonomy (NCBI): domain Eukaryota; kingdom Metazoa; phylum Chordata; class Actinopteri; order Clupeiformes; family Clupeidae; genus Alosa; species Alosa sapidissima. The sequence continues at coordinate 19,397,967 of NC_055964.1, forward strand.
TTACACTCTATGTAAGTATTGTGTATGTTTTGATTTGATAGGATTCAGTCCATAGTAGTGTACCTCTCTTTATTGCCTTTAGGGGGAGCTACAGGCATTAGACTGTTGAACGGCCTAAAGTTCTTTTTATGAGAGTGGTCCTGGGGAATGGGGATATTTATCAAATAGATGTCATCTGATTTACAGCATACATTGACAGACCTCAGCTCATCCGAGCAAAAGTGCCCATCTTGAAGTTTCGAGACAAAGTAAGGTAGGTGTCAGATCTTTCTTTGTGACCGTACAGATAGACAGATAGATAGACAGATAGATAGATAGATACTTTATTCATACCGAGGGAAATCTTAGGATTACTATTGATACTTATTGTTTATGGCATCTTGCTGTACTACTAATGCTATGCTTTCTGTGACCAGATAGATGGATAGATACTTTATTCATCCTGGGGGAAATTTTAGGATTATTGTTGATACTTTTGTTTATGGCATCTTGCTGTGCTACTAATGCTCTGCTTTCTGTCTTTACAGTGGTGTGGAGTTTGATCTGAATGTCAATAACATTGTTGGGATCAGAAATACTTTCCTACTGAGGACTTATGCATACAGTAAGTCCTAACCGACCCACTACAGTCTTAATCTCAAGACCATTGATTACACTGCTCATTTTCTGTATTAAATCACAATAAGAGAGTAATGCACTGCAGGAAGTCATTTGTATAAGCCAATAGGTATCTGGTCATGATTGTGTTTAATTTCACTGTGTCTTCCTTTGTGTTTGTTTGGCTTGGGGCACTTAGCTGATTAGATTTTCACAATTTTTCCTTGTAGTTGAGAAGAGGGTTCGTCCCATTGTCCTTGTCATCAAGAAGTGGGCGAGCTACTACAGGATCAATGACGCAAGTCGTGGAACTCTGAGCAGCTATACACTGGTCCTAATGGTCCTGCATTACCTCCAGAGTGAGTGTCTGTAAGGACTACCAAAGTTTAATAAAATGTTACAGTAGGGGGCGCTATAGTTTAGAGATATGTGCAACCTTTGAAACTTGAGATTCTCTGGGTATGTTGATTTATTTTCTCAACCCCATCACGGAACATAGGCATAACATTCTATCATGTATGCGAACTCTCTGGGATTATGCGGATTCTAGTTGACTGCTGACTGCTCATCTGACAGGGACTTGTCATTTATTAGATGCCACTGCATAGCATGCTACTGTGTGACTTTATATACCCCCCCACATCCATGATCACTACTAAAGTAATGTGCTAAGATGACCAAAACTAGCCACATACTAAATTGACACATCATCAGCTAATTTTTCAGTCCAATATTTTTTATTTCACTATTAACACACTGAGAAGCCCCCAAGTGTTCCTAGGTACTATTGTGAGTTACAAACATTAGATGATCTGGCTTATTGAAGTGGGTCACATTCTCAGGTGTACGGAGGTGCAAAGCCTCCCAAGATAGTGTAGGTATTGTATTGTATGCACCAGATGAACAAAACCCCATGGAGTCACATTGACTGTGGCTCCAGTATTTTTCCTGTATGAATATATTATTCCATTCTAATGCTTGGAGTTTGATTCTGTAGGTCCACATTAGACTTATATGTTCTGATTTTGTTTAATCCTATGTTCCATTTTTTTTCTTCCTCTATTCTCCATCCACACCACATCCAGCTCTCCCTGAGCCTGTCATTCCCTGCCTTCAGAAGGATTATCCAGTGAGTAACCTCCCAGTTGACTTGTGGAATGGAATACATTCTTTCAGATTTATAATAATTTCCAAGGATTTTTTTGTACACTGTGTTTTTCTGCCTGTGTGTTGAACACAGGAGTGCTTCGACCCCTCCATGGATATCCATCTTGTGCCGAGTGAACCAAGGAACATTCCCCCCTTCATCTCCAAGAACCAGTTCACACTCGGGGAATTATTTCTGGGCTTCCTCAAGTACTATGCGACTGTTTTCAAGTAAGTCCCAGCATTTTATTGCACATTTCAATACACTACAACTATCTGGGTGATTTTCTGTTATTCTCTATGGGCCCACACATGTATCCACACATGTATGTTTCCCATACATGGGTGAAGGCTAATCCTAGATTAACAGAAAACTTCAATTAAAAATATGTATAACTCAAATAATATACGAGGATGAACATGGGAAATGTATTTTTGCATCCTTCTTTCTTTACACTCACCATAACGCAGCAGTAAGGAGTTTTAGTTTTACGAGCATGCAAATTGATGCCTTTTGGCCGTACACTTGGCGACAGTGAATTTCAAGATGATGCCAAAACTAGCTGCCCATAAACGCATACCCCTCACGGTAGTGGTACGTTCCTGTAAACTGTTGGTTTTAAGGATAATTATTTCAGGGAATATTAGAATATCAAAGGCTGTATACTCGGTGTTGAAGAAGCAAGTGTTATTCTCTCTTATCACCCGGCAGAAGCTGAAGCAGGTGGTAATTTGACAACCCTTAAGACGAGGGCTGGTATTTGTTTGAAGGGTCTGGGTTGCCTGTGGGTGGCTGAGGTGCCCGGGTGCATCCCCCCCTGAGAAACGGGGCGGATTTTCAGAGCCAGAGTCCCTGGCACCGGTCCCATCCTACCCGGCTCGTGTTTCACTTGACTGCTTGAGTGACGGCGCCAGAAGGTGTAACTCTGACATTCAGCGCCATTCTGGCAGATGCTGTAAAGCCTGTGGTTAACTCTGTGTGTGTGTGTGTGTGTGCGCGCGGCTAGGCATTGATTATACTTATGTCCTGACCACAACTATGAGCAAAAAGCATCTGATGGAGTTCTGGTGTGAAATTCATCATTAGCATCTGTGGTGATTTGCTCCCTATTTTCATGTTTTGACAGGAGATTAGCAATGAAACACCAAAAAATCAAGTGTGCATGTCTATTTATGTCTGTAGATGGGATAAACATGTCATCTCAGTGCGACAGGCCAAAGTCATCCCCAAGACCAACTGCACCGATTGGAGAAAGTTTATCTGTGTGGAGGGTATGTGCTCAAACAGAGTAGTTCTTCAAGCGCACTAATTTGGTTTCCCATCATCCCTTGAAGTTACACATCCATTTCTGTAATTGATCAAAACTATATATGAGTTTAAGACCTCACTTCCCCACTTCACTGAATTAAAATAGTTTTTAGTGGCCTTAATGGCTACAATTGTTTTTATATTGGTTGTCAGTTCATTTTAACTGCTCATTCCAACTCATCAGATGGTTCTGTTGCCTCCTTGGTTTCTAGAGCCATTTAATGGGACAAATACAGCCAGAGCAGTTCATCAGAAGGACAAGTTTGAAGCCATCAAATCCCAGTTTCATGCGGTATGTCACTGATGTGGTGATTTAAGTTATACTTTTAAAAAAAAAAAAAAAAAAACTAAATATGAATTATTATGATTAATGTCGGGTTTTACAAGCTAAACATCTTGTTTTGTGTACTGACACCATAAATGTATTTTCTTCACTTTATAAATTAAAATAATGTCAGTATTTGAATAATTTGCGAGAACCAGAAAAAAAAACAGATGCCTATTTAAGTAAATGATTGTAAGTGAAATGGTGTAAGTTAGACGTGTAAGAGTTGAATTTCCCTTCACCCTGCCTGTGACATCTGTGTAGTCCTGGCAGGTGCTGCAGCTGCGGAGGGACCTGAACTCAGTCCTGCCACTGCAGCGATCCAAGCAGAAGAGATAATGGACTTCCCATCCATGCCCACTGGACATGTCAAGCTGCTCTTGAAATAAATCAGGTTGCTAAAAGACGCTGTGTGCTTTTGAAATGATGAGAAGGCACTGAAGCCATCAACTGTGCATCAGCAACTGACAACGGTTCTGATGTTTTGGTCAACCTCGGAAAGTGGAGCCAGGTTGTATTGTGGCACACAGCGTGTATGTTAAGTGGAAGTGTGGCAGTTAGAATGAATGTATTAAAGTGGCAGAGATCTTTCACATTTTCACTTTCACATTTAAAAGCTGGGCCTCAGTGTTTCGACCTTCTAGAATGCACGGGAGGTTCTGAAGCTCAACTGAGCTGTGCAAAGTGATTTCTTTTCCCCCCCTATGTCTTTTCTTGCATTCTCCCCACTGGAAAAAAAAAAATCAACATGTGCTGTAGATATAAATAGTGAGGGGTATGGGTGTGTTTTGCTTTGGGACAGGGATGCATGGGACCCTCTGCTGTTATTTGCACCTTCTTCCAGCTCCAGATGCTCTGATACACCAGGTGTTAATGACTCTCATAAGGAGGGCTACCCTTCACTCCTTTTACCAGTGAAGTGTATGTGATGTTTGTTACTTTTTGTATTTTTGTACAATCTTTTATGTGTTTATTTAATTAATTAAAAGTATAAAGCTGTTTCTGTGCTCCTCTGGTTTTAATAATTATTCAGATATCCTAATCTGTGGGAGGAAAGATGGGCTGAGAATCTCCTTATTGGCTGCTGCTCACTAGTCCAACTCTCGTGTCCAAGTTGTCACTACAAGTTTTGTTTGAGTTTATGATGTCATGACCAACAACTTGATCACTGGTTTATCAGATCGTAATCTTATACTGGCTGCCACTGCCAGGGAAAATACTAGATCATGGTTTAAAAAAAATCCAATGATAACTCCAAGTTAATGGTTTTCATTTGGGTATCTGAGCAGTATTCAAATATGGTGCAATTTGTAGTACTTAATGTTTGTCCACAGTCTGTTTTACATTTACTTTTTACATTTACTCTCCATGAAGTTCATCCCATGGTGTCTTCAATTTGACACCAATTAGTGAAATATATAGTGAGGTGACATGATATTGGATCAGGCGCGCTGGCAACCTTAATAATTGGTTTTATCACTCTGTTTTCTTCTGACAAATCACACCAAAGTTTATGGCCCATGCATAGTGTAAACCCCTGTTCGAGGGTATGGTATCGGGGCCAGTTTAAAATTAGCCTCAGCTAGGAAACCTCTACCCGTTCTGTTTCGTGTTTTGAACAGGGGGCATGGTACTTGAAGCCTACCCTTCGCTTCGCCGAGATCATATTTCAGCAGCCAGTTGGTTGTACAACGACTGGGTCTACTTAAAATTTTTGAAAGCTGTGATTCCATGTATAAAATGAGACAAAGTACAAACAAACACACACGAGAAGAACCACTTTGGCAACCCAACACTGCGTTTGAAGCGGGGGTTGAAACCAGAACACATTTCATATCACTCACTCCGGGTTGGGGAACACTTGCTATTTCTAGCAGGCGCTGAGTCAGGTGGACGACACCCAACTTGCAATGATCCCACCACGAAGCTATACTCGACACCAAAAGGGCTTTTAAAAACATCAAAATATCACAAAACCAACAAAATGGATACTACGTCAAAGGAAGAAAGTGAGCCAATGGAACCAGAAATACAAGCGTTACAGGACGAGGCGTCAGGGTCTATTGACGTCGACGATGAGGACGAGATGGAAGAGCTTCACAACAGGTAGTTTATGCTGTTTGAATCAGGGTGCGCAGAAAGGGTTATTGGCGAGATTACAGATGGTTCCTTTCTCTTTCCTTATGGACAAACATCCGATCCAGATAGTTTAGTCGTAATTATTAGAAGGTGAATATTAGAATAGTTTAAATGTTAATTTTAAACATTATTTTGGAATGATGAATGATACATGAACAAACATTCCTGAATATGAATTTTCCTAATAATAGGCCTACTTAGACAGTGATACAAATTGACCCAAATAATATAGAATGTGAGTGTACACAATGTATTGCTATGAATATGCGAAAACATACAAATTAATTGTTTTCAGTAGCCTATAGCCCATAGGCCTACAGGGAGATAAAGTGTGAACTAACTCATTGACAGATGGGTGCAGGTCACTTAGAGAGGTGAGAGTAAGTGGGTAGAATTTATGGTAAGTCTATGTCACAGAGGGTCTTAATTCTTGACCATGTTTTCGGCTTGAGAGTTGTATACTAGTACACTGAATTATGCAGGGAATGGATTAACCCTAGATAGATAGACATATGGGCTTGGTTTCCATTTGAAGACCCTTACTTTGGCCAGTTTCAAGATTTTTAAAGAGTCCAATTTAACATCTTGTTGTAGTGTCTATTCTGGAGATGGATTGTGGCACCAAAAATTCTACAATTAGCCCTTTCTCACAAAAAAAACATTTGTGATAGATCTTTATTATTTACTTTATCATTTCATTTTGCTATTTAACCAAGAACTATAGCCCATTCCAATTCATATCACACAACATTATAAAGATTGCTATGTTCTACTCATTCCATAAGGATTGTGGAGACTTGTTTCACAGCTATCAGTGGGTGCAAGATTACGTTTCTGAGAATATTGATGATGTGTGTAAACTGTTAAGTCAAAGCAGCTTGTCAAGTGTATCTCACATGAGGGTGCAATGTATGAGTGACGTGCGTGCACCATTAGTCATGTAAAATTAATGGTAGTTAAATGATCAGATGGCTTACTTGATATTAGATCACTTACAAAACTGAGCACCTACTCACGCATCATTAGTTAAGTTCTCGTCGCATTTTAACTTCATCAAGTTACCATGTTCTGAAATGTATCCTGTCTAACATATTACCAATCAATCAACAGGCCTCTTACTTTACAGTAATGTAATACATTGTGTTCTACCTATTAAATAGCCAAAATATGTACTCTGCGTCACTAATGCGTATGGATGCCATTAATTTTTTTCACTTCCTATTTTCAGTTTGAAGGAAGTAGTCAAAGACCCATCTGTCAAGCCCAAGCTTCAGTGTCTAATGGTGGATCCATCCTTTTCCATGGTGACTGTGCAGAGTGAGGACAGTGGGATCGTCTGGGAGACCGCCTCAAGCAGGTGTTCCACTCCCTGGGCGTCTGAGGGAAGCTCACCATCGGAATCGTACGGTCTAGAAAGCTCGGCGGCACAGGGCAAGATCACCGTCATCATGGACGACAACAAGATTGTGAGGAAGCGCAAGAAAAGTGGCAGGAGCAAGCTGGGTGACAGAATCAAGAGGCCCAGCTCAAGAATGGCTGCATACGGAACTGAGAGACCAGCGATGACTGAGGTGTCTGTGCCCAATGTCAAGCCTGAAAACGACGAGCCAGCTGAATTGAAAGTGGACAAAGATCAGGAGCTGTTTAGCCTCATCTCTGAGGGTTACGAGATCCTAAACATTGTGGTACCTTCAAAACTTCCCACGGTGGACGAGGAAGAGGCAGGTGATTTGGTGGATAATTTGTCCTATTTACAAGACACCCCAAAGATTAAATCTAAAAGCAAATTAGCTCCAGTGCCTGCCGGGGATGACTACCAGGGGATTATAGTTCAGGAAATAATTAATGGCGAAAAGGAGGAAGCAGACAAAATTACAGAAACTGGCATGAAAGATGCAAAGAAAGAGGGGCCTGATGAAGATTACCTAGATAAATTCAAACTGGTCGATTCACATGCGCTTAGTGAACAGTCTAGCTCTTCAGGGGTTCCCAATGAAGAAAACATCATGCAAGAACCTGAACAGGTGAAACCTCAAGGGGAATTAAAGTCCAGTCCATCCAACATAGAGGACAGCTTCGTCATCATCACGGATAATGAGATTGCAAGCGAGCATATGGATGAGGTGTTCTACGCCAATACTGGAACCATGGCAGATGAAAAAAACAAAGGGCATGACAGCGACAGAAAAGTGAAAGATGAGCCGAGATCATTGAAAGAGAGTGGCTCAGCCCTGTTTGGCAGCCAGGAGACAATTCTCATACCTGTTTACCTGCCCGAAGGTCCTCCAAAAATTATAGACCAAGTTCTTCTGGAGGAGCCAAGGGCCATGTCGTTTCTTTACACTGACCTCTATGATGAGGCCATGGGAAGCAGGAGGAGGGATGATGACCACTCAGATGTCGAGAGCACTGTGTCTGAAAAATCTTACAAGAAAAGATTTTCTGATGATGACGAGGAGGACGAAGGCTACCTGGAAAAGTTCATCTTGAAGGACGAGACGCCAGTGGTCCAGGAGCCCCTTGAAGTTGCTGATGATGTAAGGGAGGGTGGGAGAATCATCTGGCCACAGAATAAATTCGAACTTACTGGATGTCTGAAGCGGGTGAAGGAAGAGGATGACTCTGGAGGGGAGAAGACAGAAATTGCAGCAACGGAGCAAATGGAAGATAGTGAAAAGGCACAACCAGTGGATACAGGAAAGCCAGAGGAAATCAGTCAAGGGCCTATAACTAAGGCTGCTGATGGAAGTAAAATTGAACAGGAAAAAGAAGATGACACCGAGGTCTGTGTTGGAAATCACTGTGAACCATGTGTTGCAGGAAAGATGATCCCTGAGTCACCAGAAAGTGTCATTCAGAATGATGCCAGCAACTTGTTATTGGAGGAGAGGGCTGAGACAGTAGAGGAAATCGGGAAGCATGATGGAGAAATTGCAGCAACGGAGCAAATGGAAGATAGTGAAAAGGCACAACCAGTGGATACAGGAAAGCCAGAGGAAATCAGTCAAGGGCCTATAACTAAGGCTGCTGATGAAAGTAAAATTGAACAGGAAAAAGAAGATGACACCGAGGTCTGTGTTGGAAATCACTGTGAACCATGTGATGCAGGAAAGATGATCCCTGAGTCACCAGAAAGTGTCATTCAGAATGATATCAGCAACTTGTTATTGGAGGAGAGGGCTGAGACAGTGGAGGAAATCAGGAAGCATGATGCCATATCAGAAAAGGCAAAAGATTCAAAGGAGACAGAGAGTGAAATGATGGGCATTTCTGGAACAGTTTCGAAAAAATCTCCAGATTTGCTAAATGAAGGAGAACAGACTGCATCAGAGAAGGCGATAAATACAATCCAGGAGCCAGAGACTTCCCTGGACATGAAAACCTCAAGTCCAGAGGAGGTTTCAGAAAAATTAACCGAAACTACCACAATAGTTGAGGAGCCTTCATGTAAAAAATTGGAAGGGGTAGCTGAAATACAGTCAGACGTTAAGATATCTACAGAACCTATAAATGAAGCCATTGAGGTGAAAAAGTCAGATGAGATTGAGGCTGACCAAGCAACACCAGACACAACAAGTCAAGTAAAAGTCGAAGAAACCATTACCAAAGAAAAACCTGCAGCTCCCCTTGTTGAGTCAGATGTCATAGCTACAGCACCTGAAGCCATGAAAGACAGTAAGGTCAGTGTGGTGTCAGAAGAACAGCTTACAGACAGTGTAAGTGAAATACCAGATGAAGTTGCAGGAGGCAGCAAAGAACCAAACACAGACACAATTCCTGAAGGAAAAACAGAGAATGCCACTGTGCCTGCTGACGTTATACACCTAGAGGACGTTAGTAAGAGTCTACCTGAGGTAGAAACTGAGGTCCTCAAACAAGACTCAACAGAGCAAGAGGGGGCCACAGACACATTACTGGATGAGAAAAGTGTAGCCATAACAGAGACAGAAATGGCATCAATTGAGTCCCCTGGTGTTGAGGTTTTAACTGTGGAGGACACAGCAGCAAGGACACCATCACCTTCAGCAGCTCCAGCTCCAATAGAAGTCCAGGAGGTCACAACCGAGGATCGGAAAGAAGGAGAGCCAGTGGAGGAGCAAGCAGAAGAGCCAGAGGATGAGAAAAGTGTAGCCATTGAGAAGACCGTAAAAGATGATCTTGTAATAAGTGGTGTTAAAGACATCATTGACACCACAGAGCAGTTATCTGTGGAGTGTCCTCACAGCAAGGTCCAAGAACAAAAAAGTGCAATTCAGGAGCAAGCTGTTGATTCAGCATCACAAGGTGAATTAAAGGTGTCAGAGGATGTAGTGGAGCCTGATAGAACTGTGGAGAAGAGTGAAGCAACTGAAGTGCATCAAGAAATGAGCCCTGCATTGCAAGCTAATGTAGATGTAAAAAACACAGGTCCTGAACCTGAGAAAGTGGAAGAAAGTCAACAATCCACTGAAACACCAGTGGAAAAAGTTCAAGATCTGACTGAGGAACTAGTTGGGGTTGATAAACCCAAGGAGAAAATTGAAAAATCTGAAACCTCTAATGAAATAGCCAATGTGTTGCAGGTAAACACGGACATCATTTGTGATGTTTATGAACCTAAAAAAGTAGAAAATAAGAAATTTATGATTGAGTTTTCCATTGCTAACAGAGAAAAGCTTGCTGGAGCCCCAGTAGAAAAAAACAAGCATACAGTAGAGCAGACACAGAAGAAAACAACAAGAAGGAAAGCTAATGTACCAATAATAGAGGTTGTTCTAAGTAAAGTACCCTACACTCACGAGGAAAAGACTGAAAAACAGTTATCTACAAGTAAACCAGAGACTCCACCTGTAGCCTCAGAATCTAAAGACAGTGAAGAGCCTGTAACCAAAACTGCAGAAGGGGTTACCAGTGTAAAACAAGATGCCTCACTGGATAGTGTTCTACCTCAGACTGAAGTCAAGAGTAATAAGCAAGCTGTGCAATTGCCAGTAGAGGCTGCAGAGGCCACAAGGGCAGCTGAGCTGGATAGCCTTGAACCCGAGGTCAGGGAGACACAAGCTTTAGATGAACCCAAAGTAAAGGTAGATCTAATTCCAGAGACAGTAAATGAGGAAAGCAAAGTACAAACAGAAGTAGATAGTGATGGTCAAATAGCAGTTACAGAGGATTACACCCAAGTCACTGGGTCTGTGTATGAACCTGACACGATAAAACCAGATGTTCTAGTCTCAGATAAGATAGTGAATGTTCCTGTGGCAGAACTTCCTTCAGATGAGACTCGAGGTCCTGAGGCTGTGATAGTAGAAAAGAAAGTTTTAGATGAAACTGTTAATGATTTAGTAGAAGAAATCCCTGTAGCTGAAACTCAAGGTCCTGAGGTTTTTAGTCTGGAAGAAATCTCAGTTAAAATTGCTGAAGATGTAGTAGCTGAAATTCCTCCAGTTGAGACATCGGGGGAGGTTTTGATTGTGGAAAGCAAAGTGTCAGATGAAACTGTTACCAGTGTGGTGGCAGAAATTCCTTCAGTTGAGACCCTAGGTCCTGAGGTTATGAGTGCAGAGACCAAAGTGTCAGGTGAAACTAGGGGTGATGTAGTAGCAGAAATAACCTCTGTTGAACCTCCAGGTCCAGAGGCCATTACAGTGGAAAATAAAGCTCCAAATCAACCTGTGAATGATGTAGTAGCAGAAATTCCCTCTGTGGAGACACCAGATGAGAATTTGACCACGGAAAACAAAGTTTCAGATCAACTTATTGCGAGTGTCGCAAAGATTCCTTCAGTTGAGACCCTAGGTCCTGAAGTAGTAAGTGCAGAGACCAAAGTGTCAGATGAAACTGTGAGTGTTGTAGCAGCAGAAATACCCTCTGTTGAGCGCCCAGGTGCTGATGTCGTTACTGTTGTAGTAGGCAAAACGTTGAATGATGTAGTAGCAGAAATTCATTTAGTGGAGACACCAAAGGAGGTATTGATAGCTGAAAGCAAAGTTTTAGATCAAATTGATGTGGTGGCAGATATTCCCTTAGTTGAGCCCATAAGTCCTAAAGTTGTAACTGAGGAAGCCAAAGTTTCAGATAAAACTGTAAACGATATTGCAACAGAAATTCCCTCGGTAGAAACACCAGATGAAGCATTGATAGCTGAAAGCAAAGTTTTAGATCAAATTGATGTAGTGGCAGATATTCCCTTAGTTGAGACCAGAAGTCCTGAGGTTGTAACTGAGGAAGCCGAAGTTTCAGATAAAACTGTAAACGATATTGCAACAGAAATTCCCTCGGTAGAAACACCAGATGAGGTATTGATAGCTGAAAGCAAAGTTTCAGATAAAACTGACGTGGTGGCAGTCCAACAACCATCACCTTCAGCAGCTCCAGCTCCAATAGAAGTCCAGGAGGTCACAACCGAGGATCGGAAAGAAGGAGAGCCAGTGGAGGAGCAAGCAGAGGAGCCAGAGGGCCTGCTGTTTTCTACCCTCCGAAGCTTCTCCCCCAAGGAAGACCTGTCAGTCCTACCTGAGCCTGAAGCCCTCAAAGAATACCGTGATGAAATGGCAGAGGAGCTCGATTATGAGATGATCACTCAACAAGAGGCCAGGGAGTATCCAGGTGTGGAGGCGGAGGTCATTCCTGAGAGGGAAGAGGAGGAATGCTTCACAGAGGTGGACACGAGCAAGGCGTTAGAGGAAGAGGCTGCAGAAGATGTGCTGGAGGCAGACTATGAATTTATTGAGGAGTCGGAAAGTGTTGAGCTGTCAGAGGAAGATCAAGCTAAAATGCAAGCATTGGATGCCTTTTGTCTTGTCTGTCAGTGCCCAGTTTTAATGATGGAGGAACATCAAAACCATGAAGTGTGCAGTTTGGATAGAGCATATGAACTTCTGAAGGTCAGTGTCACTGGTCATTAATAGCATTCCAACTGTTGTGGACTTTCTTTGTACTGTATCAACAATGTTTAGTTGAAAATGTTTTTAAAAATGTTTTATATTCTATATTTTGCAATATTTTATAGTAATATGCATTGCAATATAAAATATTATTGTAATATTTCACAATATATATATATATATATATATATATATATATATATATCTTACATTACACTAGTAAATTGTGTTGTTCGAAGTCATTTATAGGAGATGTGATGAAACACCCTAAACTCACATTATGATAGCACAATATTGAGTTATATGGCATAGGAAGTGATGACTCCTCAAAAATCAACTCTTTGATCAGGTCTTCAGTCAAGGGACGTTTGTCTCAATGACTCCCGTCACAGTACACTGCAGTGATGAGGTCACCTTCTGTTTTGATATGTGGGAAAGGTCTTGTATGACATCATCCAGGGGCATAGTGATATACGATCCCTCTCAACAGTTTTTCTCTCAAGGGTGCGTGATCGTAAAGTCACTCGTCCAGCACTAGTAAGAGAGCTAAAGGTCTTTTGAAGTAACCGATGATGTGTTGTCTTTATTTGGAGAGATGACAGGAATATTGATACCTATGGACTTTACATAACCTTTTCACTTAGTTGTGCAAGTGCCATAAATTTTCCACCGTTTTCCTTAAAATTACTTAACATCTTCAGGGGACATGCTGTAATTATTTTAAATGATCCCAGCTATACTTAAAAACATTAACTTCACTTTTGTCAGGTTTTATTTATAGTCATGGATAAACAAAACATCCATGTAGTCTCTGTTCACTTCACTGTAACAGATGCACCGTGCTGGTTTTGTCTTAGGTGCAGAGGCTCTAGGCCATCATTGCATGTTTGATATCCACCTTGAATGTCAATATAATGACACAGACCCATTTTATCGATTTATAGGAATTTAAGAATTCCAATCTGTTGTTCAGTGAAACAATTTTATGCAACATGGTCAAGCAATAGAATACCCTTTAAAAATATGTCTATATTTTTTGACAGGATCGGCTTAGCAACTGGATATCCACATTGCAAGAAAGATCGGAAAATATTGAGGACATGGTGTCAGAGATCGAGCTGGTTTACAATTCAGTGGAGGTATAAAATATTATATGAAATATGTATTTTAAGCAAGTCTATTTTATGACAGACATTTTAAAGTAGCCATTCGTTCAGAAGCTTACTTCCTTTTTTTTAAAGGAACAATGCAAGATGAATGAAGAAGCTATGGACGATCAGAATGAGGAAATGCTGAGACTGGTGATGGATCAGTACAATGAGATGTCTCACACAATGGAAGAGGAGAAGAAGGCAAAGTTGGAGAAGCTCTATGACCAGATTGTCTCCTTCCAAGAGAGCATTGACATCGCCAAAGAGACTCTTGAGAAAAACTCAAAGGAGGAAGAAGAAGAGGAGGAGGATTCTTTCACGTTTGTGTCTGTAAGTGACGTTTATGTGCCTTTTTACCTTCAGCTTAAGTTTTATCATTTATGAGATGCCCTTTTCTAGAGCAGTTGAATGTACTGATCCTTTGATAAAGTATTTCCTGTCAAGACATTTAGTCAAGTGCTCCACCAGTATGAACATGTATTTTTTTTTTTTAAAAGATATGTCAGAAATAAGTGTGTACACGCTAATGTGGACAAATGTGCAAAAAGTGGCCAAAATATTAAATGCAAAATGTATCGCAATTTGAAACAGTGAGGAGTAATTGCCATTGAACATAATTTCACCATATTGCTAATGACTGGGAATTCCTACAAAGTCATCCTGATCAGGCAATTGTCCTTATAAAGTAATCAAAAATTTTCTTTTCTTTCATGTCCAGTCATCTAAAGACATAAACATGAGGTAATTTAATTCATAGGCTGCCAAAAATGCATAAATCTACTGTTTGTATCAGCAAAACAAAATAAAGGCTGGCCTTCTATAATTTGCATGTTTATTTGCATTGTTCCATGTATGGCAGAAATGAGCAGAAATAACAGAACATGTGTATAGATTAGTCAACAAAACATTTTTTGTGCAGTTTTGTGATTATTGGCACAAGAATGAGACTGCTAACAAATATACACTTGTAGCATATACACATTTATCAATAATATATCTAAGAAAGATATATTGTGCTTGAGGATTAAATTTCTTTTATTAACATAATTATATACAGTCAATGTGTGGTGTGGTGCTGCTGTTGGAGATATTCAGCTTTTCCCCCCTCCTACTGACGTGTCAGAGATGCTTTTGTCCCTTGGTGTGGTGTCTAAATTTATCCCAAATGAGACAAGATTGGCCAGCATGTCTGTCTACACATAATCCTTGTTCTGTTCTGTTCTGTTGTGGAATTAACAGTCAGTCAGCAATGACAATAACAATTGCAATAGCAATAACATTCAGTCAATAATATATCTATGGTGCTTTGCAATTTGTAGCATTGTAATTCACATCATTTAATAACTTTCATTTTAAACTCAAACTGCCATTCTTTTTAAAAAGTCTTACCAAAGCTTTGGAGTCGACTATGTCTTTGGAACTTGGGCCACGTGGACTCTCTGTGTTTGATGATTATGCCAAGGGCTCAGGAAATGGACAGAAGCACCGCAAAGGCATTCCAGGTGTGCATTGCTTGTTATGTTAAATATTATAGTATTTATATTATAGTATTTATTTAATTTCATTAGGCTATTGATTGAATTGACATTGTTGTTTATTATTGACATTCTCCTTAATGTAGTTACCCTGGCTGCAAATTGCATTTCGTCTAGATTTCTAGGCTATAATGTAGTCTTACCAACTTTTGAAATTGTTTACTGCTATATACATATCATAGCATAAAGTATTAGGTTATAGTTGTTTTCACATACCTCTCGAGTATGTAACAGTGCTTGTCTGTGAATATATTGGTACTGTAGTGCCACAGAAGCCACATCTTCAGCCCCAGGAAGCCAACTCTGCCACCAGCACCTCTGTCACTGTGTACTGGAAGGTCAATGAGGGGGACATCATCGACTGCTTCCAGGTGTACTGCATGGAGGATCCTCAAGGAGGTACACATACAGTAGGCTGCACACAAATAGTAGACACACACACACACACACACACACACAGTAAAACAAATAAAAAAAATGTTGTATATTAAATGTATGCTATTTATTTAATCTGAAATTCATAGTAAATATTTTTCAACCAATTCTCAAAAAGCAAAGTTGAGGCAAACTGTGAGCAAAATGTTTTGCCTCTCCCTATCCCACAGCTATATCTGAGGAGTACAGGGTGACAGTGAAAGAAAGCTACTGCACTCTGGAGGAACTGGACCCAGACAAGTGCTATAAGGTGTGGGTGATGGCTGTGAACTACACAGGATGCAGCCTGCCCAGTGAGAGACTATCTTTCAAAACAGGTGAGTTTAAGTCTGCATGTCTGGCTCAGGACTCAGGAGCCTTGATGGTTGCATACTATACTATTTGATGCAGGAGAAGAAGAAATAATTGTAATTGTAATTGTAGAGATAATCGTGGAACTCTCGTCATTTGTCTAGTGCACAATGCTCGCATGAATGCTAATTTGACCGGAAATACTATTTCAAATGGCACAATGTTTAAGGAAGTCATTCATTATTTAACTGTAAAAATGTGGATGGAAAATGACTAGCAATCATAAGTGTTTATTTGCCATGTGTATTTGTGTGTGTGTGTGTGTGTGTGTGTGTGTGTGTGTGTGTTCCCCAGCTCCATCTGTGCCGGTGATCCAGCCGGAGCGGTGCACCGTGCTGTGGGACTCGGCCACCCTGCGCTGGGCCTCGGAGCAACCATCTGCCGCAGAGAGCTACACGCTGGAGTACTGCCGCCAGTACGCCTGCGAGGGAGAGGGCCTCAGGTCCGTCACACAAACACACACCGCAAGACATAAAACACACACACAAAGACAAACCCCCCAGAGAACATGCAGAGACCTAGTGTAAAACTGCCTTTCATGTTGGCCCTGCCCAGGAGCGAGATGATTTCAGCTGATAGTTATAACAATGACTTCCAAGCTCATATGTTGTGCTGATAGATAAACAGAGACCCATTCCCCAGTCTAGCATATACAAACTGGTTTGTCCCAGTTTAGCCTATACAGTCTACTTTACATAAACATGGCTTATGACTCATATGTTATGTCACAGAAAGGCTTCAAAGGCTGGCAGGACTGTGCATCAGTAGCCAGAGAGCACACATACTAAAAAATGTATACCGGCACCGCACTGTAAGTTACTGTGCATAAAAGCATCTGCTAAATGACTAAATGGCTACATGTAAATGCAGCACCGCCTGCACAAAGACAAGTGGCGCTTACACTATTGTGACTGTTTATGGGACTGAAGCCAAGCTCTGTGTGTATCCGGCTAGGTCTTTTTCTGGGATACAAGGCTGTGAGCAGAGAGTCCTGCTTCAGCCCAATGAGAACTACCTGTTATACATCAAAGCTGTCAACTCGGCCGGGGCCAGTGAGCAGAGTGAGGCCGCACTCATCTCCACCAGAGGTCAGCCGGCACGCCCGTCTGTCTGTACCGTCCGCACCCCTCTTTGGGTGATTCAGAAATTCTAAAAGGGCATTTGTTTTGAATAAATATGCAGTGAATGACATATGGATTTACGCTGCAATTGTCTAGTCACATAGCTCAGGGTTGATGGACTCTCAGTCCCCCCAGAGGGCAGTTTCTCAGCACTTTGTGCCTGCTTTGCGTGACATAAACTTGTGCACTTTTGGGATAAATGAATCACACACAACACACATCCCCAGCCCTACCCCTACAGGAATCTCCTGGCTATTTCCCTCAGCATTCCTTCAGCTATCTTTAACTAACTTCTGTTGGGCCTTGTGTAGGAACAAGATTCCAGCTGATGAAAGAGACAGCCGGCCCAGCACTACGGCTGTTGGAGGATAAGACCACCGTGTTGTACTCACAGGACAGCTTCAGTGAAATGGCCTCTATTAATGAGTGAGTGAAAACGTGCAGTTTGTGCGGTCTTACACAAATTGAACTAAAGATAACGAACAAACAGAAAAATTACAATATATACAGGTACAGGCAGAGAAAATGTTTGCTTGTTGTTATGCAAGCAAATGTCTTTTGCTGTTCTTGCTAGTCAAGTTTATTTGAGGAGGATAAACAGAATTTAACAAGTATATGACATGACCTAACAAAAATGAGAAGAGGAGAAGAGAGAAGAGATTAAATATTAAATATATAATATAAAAATATTATAGTGTTTAAACGTTTAACTAATACAAAAACATATGCACAAACATAACATGTAAGAATATGTAAAGGAAATAAATAAAAACACCTAACATAAAAACAATAAAAATATACATTATAAAGGGGGAATAAATAAGTCTTAAGTAAGTGCTTCCTTTTGGATGACTACTGTCTCTCCTCACACTGTTTTTCACGCCTGTTCCCAGATGTCCAGCCATTCTGGGAGAGCTCTTGCCTTTGAAAGGCTACTATTACTGGGAGACAGTGGTGTCAGGCTGCCCATCCTACCGCCTCGGCGTGGCATACAGCTCGAATCCCAGTGACAGCCTTCTGGGAGAGAACAGCACCTCCTGGTGTCTGCACTGTGTCCCCACATCAAGCAGGTACAAGGTTCTTTACATGTTGTCTCACAGTAAATGCCCAAAGTCTACGGCAGCTAACATGCATGTCATCATTATTTGATAAATAGGCTCCTGGTATGCTCCATTGATGTTACGTGTTATCAGTGGAGTGATGGGCCAGAGAGAGCTGTTCTTTATGGCTTTGCTCTTAAATGAGCCTACTAGGATTTATTTTGTCCAGGGTAGGTTCAGCTGGTTGTACCATTTAACAAGGGGATGAGTGAATCTACGTGTTTCTTCTGCGTAATGAGACATTGATAAAACCTAGAATTTCCATACTGTTCTGCTCTATTCGTCTCTGTTCTGTTTTCCTTGCATTTGCTCTGACTGATGCTGTGATCTGATGGTTCATGAGGATGGCTTACCCACTTTTCACCGACTTAGTCGTAACCTCTTCTCTTTCACCATAGCTCCAGGTTCGAGCTGCTCCATAACAGCGTGGAGACCGACATTTTCGTTGTGGACGTGCCCACCCGCGTGGGCACCCTACTGGACTTTGCCCAGGGGCGCCTGGTCTTCATCAATGCCCAGAACGGCCACCTCCTGGGCTCCACGCAGCACCGGTTCACGGAGCCCTGCCATGCCGCTTTCGGCCTGGAGAGCCCCGGCTGCCTCACCGTCCACATGCTGCCTGAGGTGCCAGAGTCTGCACGGCACTGCTAGTGCACCCCGTCAGTCCACCCCATCTCCCCTCTGTGATGTGCCCCCAATGTCTGCCCTTGTAACAAGTTCATTGTCTGTGATGGCAAATAGATGTTTTTTTTTTTCGCTCTAGGACTTTTGTTTTTACTGGGCTGGGATGAGTGAGTGAGTTTCTGTTGAAGAAATAGAGAACAGCCTTTGTTTTCTACAAATATTCAAATTTATTGAAATACTATATGCAATTTACAAATATTGAATTTACAGTTACTTAAATTATTTTGTAAATATGGGGAAGCTGACTAAATAAATTGAGTGAATTAACTGAAATAATGTATTGAATTTGTTAGACACTTCAAACTTCATACTTGATATTCACACATTTATCCTGTAATTAAGATTTCTTTAGTTTTACTTCCAACTACTTCCAAAGCTGTGCACCAGCAGAATATCAATAAATTTGTGTATGTATGACTTAAAAGTATGACTTAAAATTGTTTTTGTTTTGTTTTTTCAACGAGTCACATCTTTTCAGTTTTGTGTTTTCTATACTGTTAAGTGTACATACTATGTATCACATTTTGACTTGTTTGTGTTCTCCTATATTGTAAATGCATACCTTTATCAGACTTGTGTCCCATGAAATGGCCTATTTTTGTATTTGAATGAGAAGTATTGAGAAAATAAAATATTTCTGTATCAACAATATTCAACAGTACTCCTTAGCTAAAGCTAAACTTTTATGTGATTTTTAATGTTATATTTTATCTTTAGCCATTATTGCAAATCATAAGTATATTAGTGCATATGAAAGTAATCCACATGCATGTTGGTTTGTGCAACTGAATGGGAAGAAAGTATTGACCTATGACTATACGTTTTATATGGGGCCAGAGGACATAGTTTAAAGCCAGGGTGAAAGTTATGAGTTTTAAGTGAGGCAGATGTTTTTTTCAGTGGGTTGTGTCTGAATACATAACAATTATGCACATTTTTGAGTGCAGTTGTTGGCATATTATCCACTAGATGTCCCTGAAAATCTTTTTGATTTATTTTTGTTTTATTTTGTGTTCATTTGTACTATTTAGTTTAAAATATTTCTTTAAATGATTTAACTTGAAATCCAGTAAATGTACTGACTAGTTACTATACTTTGAAATGCATTGATGGTTGTCTATCCTCTGCACAGTAAGAAGGAAATTGTAGTTAAAAGAATGTACATTATCACAGCAGGAAGAGAATAACTATGTGTCTTAACATGTAATAGTCACAAATCGCTACACTTTGAGGATTCACAACTAGAATAGTAGTCTCAAAACAGATGGAAAACACTACTGTATCAGAAGGAACAGGTGCGACATTCTGTAAGACACAGACAAAACAAACTGACATCTGCAGAAACTCAAAGCATGGCAAGGTTTCCAAGCAGTGGAATGACAATTACAAAACTTTTCATATGTTTTTTAAATACTGCCAAGGGTGGTCAAGGGTATGATTAATTCTATTTTTAATACTGTTATATAATGTGCTGAATATTGTTTTTTTTTCCTCATCCACAATCTGTGTGTGGCACTTGAGTTGCTGGACCTCTGATGGGAAACATCTGATTGCGAATTTTGTTTTAATAACTCTTAACTTCATTTCATATCCTCTTCCGCAAAGTCTGCGTGATTTACTGTTTGAAGGTGTTTTCATTTTGTATCTGTACTTTCTGGTTTTGGATGCACCCAAACATTTTACTTTGACAAGTCACTGCTGAGAATAATTAAATTACATTTTTCTGGCCGTTGGACTTGTGTGTTCTCCTTTTAATATAATTTGTTTCTGGGATACATTGGTGTAAATAGCAGTGTTCATAGGGCTGGGGAACTGAGGCAAACAGAGAGAACCTGAGATGCGAAGAGTGAAAAAAGGTCTTTCTCTTGTCTGTTTTGTTTCCACCCTGACATGCACTTTTGAGCATGTGCGCACGCATTCTTGTGAGGGGTGTGGCGAGATGGTGACTGTCTAATGGGTTCCATGTGATGACCCTGCAAAGCAGACTTCTTGTGCAGGCCACATGCGGATGATTTCTGGGCGTTTGTCTGTGTCTGACGTGTTTGGGATGGAGAAATTCAACACAAACCAATCAAGCTCCAACCCAAATTTCCCTGGGTTGGAACACAGTGAACTGAGTGCAGACTTTGAAGATTGCAGCAAAAATGCGTCGGTCTCAGCGCACATTTCTGACCCTGCTGGAAAATCTGAGGTTCTAGTTAAACATGAAATTGAAGGCTCATGCTGCTTTTTCAGTATTATTCAGCAACACTCATGCAGCTACAACAACAGAGGAACAAATTACAGAATTTTATTGCATATATTCCTTTCTTTTATGAGTCCTGAAAATAGTGTAATAACATAATGAAACATTTAAAAGAAATAAAATGTGTTATACCCTGTGGCCTTTCATCATGCACTCGTTCAGCGACCAATGTAACAGGTTAACTCTTGATTAGGACATACTGCCACCTCTGAAAACCTGCTCCTGGTAGAATATATTTCTCCAACTCCACTGCTTCATATTGTGCACAATGAAAGGCCATTACATTACTTTACAAAAAACAACAACAAATACACAAACAAATTCAAGCAGTCTGTACATTCTTATTGTATGATATGTTAAGTGACAACATAAAATCAAAGTGAAAGTGCATTACTGACGCAGTACAATGATGAAAGTGGCTGAAGAACAAAATGGCATCGACTAGAACAATCAACCTCTGCCCAGAGCTTTGTTTTGGTATTGGACCGCTCAAAATATTGTATAGACTCAGCAGGGTAGGATTTTGGTTCAGACCATAATTTTAACTAAGCATATTCATAATATTTGTGTGTGTGTTCAAATCACAAAGTTGGCTAAATCAAAAGCAGAAAATATACATGTCCTATTCTGAACAGTAACTGAGACTATGGTAGTTAAGCTTTTCTTGTAAGGCATACCATAGATATTCCATTTCCAAATCTGATCTATTGGTGCCTTTGATTGAGTATAGACAAGGTCAAGAGGATATCCCTTTTGATAAAAGCAAAGCAAAACAAATCACAAAAGGCACACCATGCTCACCACAGGACACACAACATTCAGCCTGTTAAGATAGCAGCTGCCTCTTACACCACTGAGTCCATAACGACACACAAATAACGCAGTTCGGAGAATAACCAATGATACCAAAAGCCTACTGCGAAAGAAAAAATATTTTGTGTTCAGCTAAACTAATGATGAATGCAGACATACTGCATGGGACTCGCAATATTGTCGAAGGAGACTTTCTAAAGTACAATCAGATAAACATTAAAGGTTGATGATATAAAACAACACTGCTTTAACACGTTGGTTTTGTTTTCAAGATATGTTGCAACAAGAGGATCAAGCTTTTGTAGAATCCAACTAATTATGTAGCCTATAGCATGGCTAGTATTTACACTTGGGGGGCAGCCGTGGCCTACTGGTTAGCACTTCGGACATGTAACCGGAGTGTGTTTCACTAATTCACGGATTGGGATAAATGCAGAGACCAAATTTCCCTCACGGGATCAAAAGAGTATATATACTTATATACTTATACTTGGCTTTACTGCCATGCAGAAACTATGGCCACATAACTGTGGAAACAAACTGCATGGTATTTTAGCAAAAGCCCTTTTTTTCCAATTGCCCAATAAATACACTGAATTGCAAGCTGTACACCCCATACACTGCATGATTTTCATTCATTTGTGCGATTGTTGCTATTGAAATGCCCCGTCATCTTCAACATTTTATTTATATATATATATATATATTTTTTTTTTTTTCTAAAAATACAGCACACAATTACACCCTATATTGGGTCAAGGATTATCTTTTTCACAAGGCTTAAAAGGTGTTGATGCCTTGTCAACATTTGTCTGGTCCACTTTTGAATTTTGAAAACTGGTTTCGTTTTGTTAACCCATGTTTAATGTCCTTAACAGTGCTTGTAGATAAAAACCTGATGCAGACAATGTTGTAGTAAATGTACAGTATATCAGAGCATTGTTTAAATGTTGCCTTACCTCTAAATCTCAATATAAAGGTCTCATGCATAAGTATGGAGCAGCACACATGGTATAAAAACAATTCAGTAGGCAGCCAACACAGTCCTCCCCTGCATCAGACAGAACTTCAGAATGGAGAGATTACATGAAGCTGAACATGCCAATTATTATGATCAAATTCATATAGTTTTTCACTTGTCTTTCATGTTTCATACATCAAAAGGCTGTACCTCATAAGTATCATCCCTTTTATACAGTATTTGCTAATTAGATATTACACATGTAATCTAGATACCTTTCCCTAAAACTAATGGGATTCCATTCTAAACTTACCAGCTATGGGAATTGCAGTAAGAATACTAGGAATATAGCCAAATAAGCTATGCTATGTGCTTTGGACAGAATGTTTAGGTTCCTTGTTCAAACACACTGGCAACAGATCTGCACTACCCTCACAAGTGGTCAAAAGAGAGTCCACAGCATGGACAGGCAGCAGCAAGAAGACAGTTTGTCTGCACACCACACAGCAAGTTTGTGGGAGTAATTGCAGAAGCTCAGTGAATCTGTTGCGGAATGCCACTGTGATGAGGAGGGTGGGGTGAAGTGGGGGACAGGGACGGTTTTTTGGAAGGTTCTCCAGCCACAGAGGGCGTTAGGCTGGTGTGGAGTTTTTGGACCTGGCTGCCGGCCTGTGGTCGGACCTGTGGGGACGGTGCTGAGGACTGCTCCGCAGGTTGTCATCCATCTGTCCGGAATGAGAAACATGAGGTCAACACAAGACAACTTAATCTTTTTTACAGGCACAGCCATCTTCTTGACTCGAATTAGCATGCATTAAAGCATATTTACAGCACAAGGAAAAAGAATAATGATAATAATAATAATAATAATAATAATGTTATAAGAAGAAGAATAAAAACAACCTTCTCAATAAGGTTAGACTCCTTGTTGACCAGCTGTGTTAGTTTCTGAAGGTTTGCATCTACTGGCTCCTGAATAGCAGGAGGAGGCTCTAATGAAGCGCAAAAGAAAGAAGGAAAGGGAATAGCAACAAGAGGAGAATCAGACAGAGTGAAACAACATTGACAGTGTTATGGAATGTGTTCCAAAACGGAAATAGAGATTTACATGATTTGACAAATGATGGAGCACTTAGAGTAAAGCCCTCTAGACATAACAGAAATCCAGCTTCTGTTTACTGCCCCACACATACAGTACACACACACACACACACACACCTTCCAGCTTCTATGAAAAAATTCCCAGCTTAAATGCAAAATACGATTTCTCTGCTGCTGGCACATTATTCTAAGAGACTGAGGTGCCCACGGGAGCTCACCGGGCGGATTCTCTGTGAAGAAGTTCTTGAGGACGACATTGCAGAATTGGCAGAGGTTGCTCAGCTGTTTGAGGTGCTGTTGAAGCTGCCCGCTGGAGAGAGGGGCTTTATGAAGGGGGGCGATGTACCCAAACACAAAGGCATCAAGGCTTGTAGGCCTGCAGGGAGAAGATATGATAAAGTATGTAGTTACTCTATCAGAAGAAGTGGTTCTTCTCAAATAAATTGAACTGAAGAATCCTGCTACATTGATCATCAGTGTATCAGTGAATCAATGTTTTTTTTACATTACAGTATTTACAAAGGATAAGCATGACTTGATCATGTCAGAATAACTTTCTTCTCTTAAAGTTAGATTTCACCAAGACACATGGTTTCCTAATAAAAAAAAAACCTAATGCAGTTTGGGAAATGTAACATGTGATACTATTACTTTGGATTGCTGAAATGACCACTACACAATGGTATGACTTACGTGTTTCCAAAGAAATACTGTGAGGTACCCAATCGATGTGACAGCAAGTTCAGGCACTCCTTGGCGTCGCTGTAAATCTGAAAACACAGCCAATTCATAATTTCGGCTTGTAGGATTCTCGGAATCAGACAATGCAACCACCCACAAATCATTTCCAATAATATGACATGGCCTGCAGCTGTTCCAAGCTACTGGCAGTAAGTGGCATGTTCTCATAGTGCAGATATTTGGCATTAGTCACTTCATTATTGGCACTAATCAATACAGGCACTCAGAGGATGTCTGCTCTCTTTTCTGCCCTTTCATTAAAACCAGGAGTCCAGGGCAGTGAGCTCATGACTTTTTCTCTGGGCACGGCTCTACGCGCTCGCTCTGGCCTTCGTCGAAGAGATCCTCTCCCCTCTCGTCTCCTACGGGAGATAAACACTTTTCCATCTGCTCAAAAAAAAAAAAAAAAAAAAAACAATCCCAGAGAGACCCAAAACCACAGCCGCCGGTCAGACAGGCCTGGAAACTTTGAAAGGGCCAAAACCAGTGGCTTGATATCCCCTGCAGGTTTCGACGCTGAGTAACTTTTTTTTTATTAGAGCAAGACTGTCACGGCTCGTGACCTGTGTGTAGACGCATATTGTAGTAGTCTCCGGAACATGCTGAATTACTGAGTGACTTCAACTCACATCCATAAAACAGCTAGAGATTTGGCCAGTCCTCTAACAATGACACACATCAGTTTGAAATAGCGAAACCAAACAGGCGCAGTTTATTTTCACACCTAATGTGTTTACAGTGATCGACCTAATGTGTTTATACAGTGATCTACTACACCTTTCCCTCCACCTCTGTCAAGGTGCAGTAAGGAGACTCTCCTTTGGTGAGCATGATGCGGGAAAGCGCCAGACTGGCCTGTCGTCCCGGGACGAAGAAGTTGAGAGGGAAGGGAGAGTGTGATGCGAACCACGGCCTCGTCAGGTTGATGTAGTTTTCCGCATCCACCCAGAATGTGTGCAGCTAGGAAACGACATCACATAGTACTTTTTTAACAAACAAGCTTATAGTGTATAAAGAGTACTTGCAGAAGGTGTGGTTTGTTGGTACCTACCAGTGCTGGTCTTAACTTCTCTTCCAGCAGTGCAATGTAGGCCATGGTATCAGCACCCTGTTTGGCTGTCAGTTCATAGTCAGCATTCAACCTCTGTTTAAGACATGGAATATATACAGTGTGAAATAAACAGGCCTACCCTTGGAAAGTTTCATGTAAATATATTTTATCTAAACCAGCCAATTTAGAGCAACACCCCACTTTCATGTGAATTTCTATTTCACTACCAACTCAAGCATATTAAGAAAAGGTCAAGCAAATAGGTACGTGAGTGAATTCTGTAGGACCTGTTTTCTGAGGAAGTTGAGTATTTTCGTGGGCTCTATTACAGTGCATCCATCGAAGTGGAGTTCTGGAACAGTGGCTGCATGAAACAGCAACACACATCTCGTTAGATAAGTTATCCATCACCTGTATATAACAACACATGCTAAATCACCAAAATCAACCAGAAAGTAATGCTATAGCAAGCAATAATTATATGCCAGACATGTATGCAGTAATTAGGGCTACCTGTAATTGTCCTCCATGTCCAGTCAATGGGCTTAACAGAGATCTTTGCACCTGCAAATTTCCCATAGGCCTAAGAAAACATACATCAGTTACGGAACAAATTAAGACAACATCATGTTAAAGTTCAAACTGTGAATGTTCAAACAAACAACTTGTAACACACATCAAACAGTTTCAAGTCAAGAGACCTGATAGAAGAATGGATGCTTAAAAGATGCAGAGGGCCAGGATAACTGAGCTGGGATGGACGGATTTCTACTCTACATTCTACAAAGCCAGGGTAAAGAGCTAGAAGTCCCACAACAACACAAGGGAGGACACAGGACAGCCAAAGTCTGTTTTGCTTCTGCTGATCTCAAGCACTGAACTACTTAACAATGAAGTCATTACGAACAAAGAGGATATTTTACAAAGTTGGAATAAAAGGTAAAGGGATACAAATGGTATTGGACACTTTTTTTTACATAAGCAGCGGCAAAGTTTAGCTGGAAAAGCTTTGCCCAACCCAAGTTGTCCCTGAAAAAAAGCACCTAGAGTATAGACCACTAAATCTAAAAGCTACAACACCTTCCGACTACTATCAGGGGAACACAGCTCTACCACGGCTACTTAATTAGTAGAAGCCTCCAGTAATGTCCTACCTACTCAGTCGTGAAGATAGCCACAATGAAGCTGACCTTGGGAAATAAAGATCAGTCAGCCCTAGAAGGTGAACTGCAGATGCTAGCTAGCTCACTTATTGTTTCTCTAAAGACTAGCATTGTTTGCATTTAGCTATTTAGCACCTAGCCATATCAAGACCTTGCTGGCTTAAAACAACTTTGACGTCGCTTTCGAAGGGTTGCCCTCTCCTGTTAAAACATAACGAGGAACCGACATTCACGACAGAACAATAATGTTAGTTCGCGTGCGCTTGCAACCAAAATACCTTAAGTTGAGTTGTCATATACTGCAAGTTAGCCTACAAATGTTAGCTTGCTTTGGTAGCCCATAGTCTTCTTGTCGATCTTCAAATACAGCTCAATAAAGTGACAAATAGAAAGGGCTGTGACTTAGACTGATAGCATGCAAAGATAACCACATTTACCAGAACAATTAGTGATTCAAAATGCACAGAGGGCAGGTCCCAATCGCCTCCCCAGCAT
Organism: Alosa sapidissima; assembly: GCF_018492685.1. Lineage (NCBI taxonomy): Eukaryota > Metazoa > Chordata > Actinopteri > Clupeiformes > Clupeidae > Alosa > Alosa sapidissima. Next base: position 19,425,293 of record NC_055964.1, read on the forward strand.
CTCAGTTCCATGGGAGTCGCCATGTTTGATTCTTGGATCTACCGTGACCTGCATTTATATGACTCTTGTGCGTTTATTAATATATCTGCGCGTTGTATGTTAAACCTTACATATTAAATTCCGTTGTTGCCAGTTCAATCTCATTAAAGCTAAAACAAGTGGTGCTGACAGACGTTTGGTTCGCTAATTAACCCTTGGTTTATCCACCTGCTGAATGTCAACATTGAAGTCAGAGAAATCCTGAAGAGGGTCCAGGCATACCCCGCCCATAGAGGCTGTCCCACTCTGGACCCACTTCCCGAAAGTGTGATTTGTTGAGCATCTGGATGTTTAACATAATTTTACTGTTGAAGCGTTTTGTTTAACGGCACTTTCGGGAAATTGCACGTAAAACAGCACTGACAAGTAAGCATACTACACAAGCCTATAACTACAATAATGCACAGCATTATCAAAAGTTGAATTTCTGTTTGATAGGAAATGGGAAATATTTGGGACATTCTAGTAGGCCTATTGTTTCAATGAATGATAGGGTATTTATTAATCAAAACAAAAACTGACGAGTTTCTAATAGTGCACACTAGACGAGTTCTAGGTGTTGTTCTGTAAAAGGATTTAACTCTCTTTTCTTAAGCCACTACTCTTTTGGAAATTAGGCTACAAATTCTAGCTGTCCCCAGCCAAATGTGAATTAGGCTACGAATGGGAAATATTTGGGACTAGGCCTACCAGAAATAGGCTATTCCTGGGGTTTAAATGAATGAAACTTGTACAATCCAAAAACTGACTGGATCATTGATTTCTAGGAGTTGTTCTGTAAAAGGATGTAGCCTAGGCTAATTCATTAGTTTTTTTTTTCTTCATTAAAAATGACAAATCCTGAAAAAAATAGCCTAGCCTATAGCCTAGGCCTACTCTACAATCTCAAGTCTCACAGTCTCAATTTTGTGATAGGTCTACTGATAAAAAAAATAAGAAAAACCTTTAAATGCAAATTTAAGTTATTGTCGTTCACATGCCTATATTAAAAACATGAAATGAAACATAAATTATAGAAATCTTTATTTATGTATTTGGACAGTGCTCAACAAACAAGCCAGAGTGGCCATATGGGCTAATTTGCATCTGTTGTCTGTCCTAACCAGTAAGGCAACCTAGAATAACATACAGTAAAAATAAATGAGAATTTACAACTGTCCCATCATGCCCTGTCACATTTAGGCTACATAAAACACTAGCCCTATAAAAATGTGCAGTAAGCTTTTAGAGTTACAACTCCGAGGCTATAACATAATTTGACCATGGTGATGCTGAAATTGATCAAGGATAAGTCCTCTCATTAAATTATTTGATTTTAAACGGTTTTTTGCATGCTTTATTTCAGGGGGATGAGTTAAAGGGTCAGGCCCCGTTACACTAAAATATCCTAGAAAAGAATGGAATTGTTGTATATCTAAAATATGTCTGAAAAGGACACTAAAATCCCTGCTTAGCCTACAGCAGGCAGACAGTTTTGATTCTATCATGTTCATAGGTCAGGCTCTGTCACGTCAGGCCCCGTCACAGCCCTATGTTACTGTTCTATGTGACAGAGACAACCCTGTGATAGGGCCTGGCAAATAGCCTATTAGTTCTTACTTTCAAAAATGCATCTAAAAATGTATTTTATTCAAAAATTAAAACATCCTCTGATGGCACGACAGGTGTTCCTCATAGTTTAAGATTGCCTCCATATAACTCAGTTCAGATTCAAGAATAAGAAAATATTTTTATGTGAAAATGTACGTTTCTGGTACAATGTCCCATTTAATGATCTATTTTCCATGAACAACTCAGACTCAGGAGTTTGGTGGTTCAGTCATTTCTGCTTGGTTATCATAGTGGGCTAGCCTGAATATTGTTAATTAGTTTGGGATCACCTATGGTTTTTCTATGACCAATTTTAGAAGGGGGAAAACAGTTTTTTTTTATATTTCATGGTTAAACCCTTATTATTGGCTGGATACAGCTTATTTAATTGAAAAGCACATATTGAGTTTTTGAGCCTACCAAAGTTGGTGCAAGAGAGGTTTTAAATAGCCTATTTCTGTGTATTGAATCAGTAAAGGCATGTGCATGAGAACATTTTTGACCATCTGCATAACAGCACTGTCTATTATTTATGATCTAAAAACATATTGAGTTTTTTTAGAGGTTGTGTAAACGTGGCTCAACATGTCTGAACTTATGACTCATAAAGTCTAGCTTTTGGCAAGTTAAAGTCCAGCAGGACACGGTCAGTGATGGCCAGCCCAACACCTGCTACCCAGTCGGTTCCTGTTAGTTATCTGCCTTCTCTGAAGTCTCACTCAATCCAGAATTTATAGAGAAGAGTTCTAAACTTAAAAGGGTTGAATATGTTAATAATAATAATAAAGTGCTACAGAGCAACAGTTTAAAAAAAAGTAATTTAAAACAACCAGGGTCAAGAATTAAAGTTGTGTTTTCCCTTTCTGCCTTTCTTGATCCTTTCCATGCTTTCTGTTTCATGTTGAATACTTGAAACTGACTTTTTTCATTGTAACATGATGCTGTATTGATGAGAATGCTGATGGTCAGTAATAATTATCATGAAGGACAAGAAAAAATGTTAATTCTATTTTTAAATTATTTAAAAAACTAGAGAGACTTCAGTGTGTTGACGTGAAGGAGACAGTTTATAGGGGGAGGTCTTTGGTCTCACCTTCCCTCCATGAATCCATGTGAGAAGAAGTATAAACCCTCTGAGCACAACTCAGATTCTCAGTCTCCACACTGCAGTGCAGAGGTCTGCAGTGAGTCAGAGAGAAACACCTCTTCAGAGCGCTCTCTGCTTTTGCAATTGGGCTAACTTACACATTACTCACGCTGTGTAATTCACGTGTGCACTATTATCCTGCTGCCGTTGTCAGACTGGATTAATAGTCTTGGATCTTCAGGGACAGAGAAAAAATGAGTTGGAAATGGACTTTGTTCTCCTCAGTGATTATGCAGCTTTATTTCTCATGTGTGAGATCCCAGGGAACTGGTAAGTAGCTGAATCACTGCTACTGTCAAAAGTGCTTTATCAGACTATTGTCTGCTATTCCAATTAAACGATGTGAGGTGTTTATAGTGATACAGATAAACTGTGTTTATTAATCAGTGTTCAGGACAGGACAGAAATCCAGGCATTTAGGCTATGCATGCTATAATGTGCCTCTGATTACTTTGTCCTGCTGCATACTTGTATATGACTTTAAAAACCGAGTCATAGTTAGAGCAAGTTCATTCAAGTGGACAGAATTTACTTCAGGCATTCTGGTTAAGTGGCACTCCATAAATTTCAGAAGGTTGCAAAATGCTCAGCGTGATTGCCTTGATGTATGGCAGTCACAACAGGTGTGAATTCAGACACTTTATTAAACTGCCCTCAAACATGTCATAGCGGCTACCAGCCATATAGTAAAACAATTTTTATGAGAACCCTGTTTTAGCCAAATTAAGTGCTTTGATATGTAGGATATTAAAATGCTTCACTGGGCTAGTGTTTTTGTATTTTTCCAGGTGAACTCTTTAGACGTGTAATCACTGATTATTCATTCAAAGTGTTATTACTACTTTTAAAGAATTACTACTTTTATGTTCACAGTGTATGACCTCATGGGATCATCAGAATGTTTAGCAGACCTGTTACAAGGTGGACTCAGAGGTCGAGCGCTGAATGAAGCGTTCGTTCTAGCCACCTTCCAGATGAAGAGCAAAGCTCCCACACACGTTTTTAAGATTTACAACCCCCAGGACAACAGTGAACACTTGGATTTTGTGGTGCAGGGGAAGCTCAATAAAGGTGAGGTCTTTTAACTTAATGACACTAACTGCCTGGAATGAGAGCTTGACAAGTGTTTCACATCCACTTTCTTCCCCTGAAAATTCACACATGGTCTCTGCCTGTGCTGTAGCTACACTTCGATACCAGAAGAGCAATGGGAAGTTAGGCCAAGTAGTCCTGGGTGACACATCACTGGCAGATGGGCGCATACACAACCTTATGGTGCAGATGACAGGCCTGCAGTCAGGCTCACCCAGGATGGCTGTCTATGTGGACTGCAATTTGGTGCAGACAGTTGATGATCTGCCGGCAGCCTTCAAGCCGGGAGTGCCTCCTGGACATAACAAGGTGGCAATAAAGAAAATGCCATCTACCTCACAGGTGAGTAGGTCCTGATTTTCAGTTTGGTTTTGTAATTTCTGCAGCATACTACTATTGTCGTTTTCAAACATTGGCATCTCTAAAATTGTCAAATTTGAAATAGTATGACATTCTAAAGGGTGTTTTTTTTGTGTCATCATTTTTAGGATCAACTAAGGGAGCTGCAGCTGGTGATTGAGGACACAGTTGAGAATGTGGCCACTCTGCAAGACTGCCACTTTCCGCAGACCGAATCTCTGCAGCTCTTGGGTGAAGTTTGGAACAGTTTAAAAAGACTGTCTAGGCAGGAACAAGTATTAGACTCTTGAGGCCAGCTGTGACTTAGCACTGAGTTATGTCTCTGAGTCAGAAAAGTATGCATTATGATATACTGGACATTTGCCTTTTAGATCATAATATTGTGCGCTGCCGTTTAATTGGGGTGATATCTTATAATGTTTTATATCAACAAGAGGCATACAACTTCAATCATAAATCATTTTGTGTCAGGATGATAATGTAAGTTCTTACAGGAATCACCACAACGAAGATGGAGTCTCCTGAAATGTTAGTCCTTACTAAGATGATCTCAGACCTCAAAGACCTGCTCCTTCAGCAGGTACTGTACAACACCCTTGTGATTCACAACTAAAAGCCATGTTACTGAAAAAAGATTTCCATTATATCGCTAGTTTAATTGAAAAAAAAGAAAAACGAATTGCATTATATCACTAGTTTAATTGAAAAAAGAAAAGAAAAGAAAAAAAGATTTCCATTATATTGCTTGTTTAATTGTACGTGTTCCAACAGATGAAAGAGACGGAGTATCTGAAAGACAGGATCACTCAGTGCTTGCCATGTGGTAAGATTCATAGCTTGCTTATTGTTTCACCAGCAGTAGCCTTGAGCATATGACTGAGCATTTGTTTGATTGCTTTGAGGAGTAGCCTAATCCCCATGTAATGAAGATGGTGACTTTGGGCGACGCGTTAACTGAGGCGTTTGATTGGTTGAACTTCAGACGGGACTGGCCCGACACCATCTGGCATACAGAACCCAGACAGCGCTTGTGGCTCGCTGAGGTGCTTCGGAGGGGCCCAATGCGTCAAGACTGCGCAAGGGGTGGAGTGCCCACCCTGTCCCGAGGGATACACTGGGGATGGCGTGAACTGTGATGATGTGGACGAGGTATTGCTGATTTCTCAGTTTTTCCCAAAAGCAGAATTGCCATGTGTTTGGCTTGATTTCTTGATTGGACCTGAGAGTAAAGTATGGCTGGTTAAAATTGGAAAATCACATGTGGCTGTTTCATAGGGCTATTTTGAGAGCATTTGGTCAGTGTGGGAGTTTGAGTTATTCGTTACCTCACTGGTGTTTTTAGCAGGGTCTGCAAAAGCAACAAAGTCAGCATCAACACTCAGCAACAAACTGTTGTATCTGACAATGAAAATAAAGAGGCATTAATAAACAATCAGTAAAGTTGGAATTGCTCAACCAGTAAAACCACTTTCTTTTCTCTGTACGATGCAAACAAAGAAACTTTGCTCAAGAGTCCAATCTTGATGGAGAAAATGGAAAACTAAATTGTTTACTGGGCACTACGTAATTTCCTCCAGTGAACACAAAGGAGGCGTTTAAAGGCTCCCTGGTCTGTTTTCCATGACTCACTTGTGTTATCTGTCTCAACTCGCGTGTCCAGGCAGAGGCTACGCTTTTAACAATCTGTGGCCAGACAACACATTACTGTTCTGTAGCAACTATGAAAAGTCGGTTCACCACTTTCCCTCACATCCTGTCTCCTATGTAAACTTCATTAGAAACCACTTACTGCAAGCATGTATTATATTGATAGTATATCAATCTGACCTATCCATCCATTGCAATGCTTTCTACCAATGTCCATTCCACATTAATGTACAAAGAGACTGTAAAGTTACACAGATTATTGACAGATGAATTTTTATGGAATGTAAAAGTTTTTGTGCTATGTGTATGTGTGCTTTGATGTGCCACAGTGTCAGTTCAACCCATGCTACCCCGGTGTGCGCTGCATCAACACGGCACCAGGTTTCCGCTGCGAGAGCTGCCCTCTGGGCTACACCGGTCCAGAGGTCCGCGGCGTGGGCATCGCGTACGCGCAGGCCAACAGACAGGTGAGTCATCGCAGTCCACACAAGTAACCACTTGTGTTTGAACAAGACCAGGTAAGGTCTAACCTTTCACGAGGAAAAGGGTTTTTTGCTCACATCTTCATCTTGAGAGTGCTTTTTGGCAAGGTTGATATTTTTGAATTCAGTGAGGGGAAAGACAAATGCTTTAAAATGACATGGTTAAGTGTTGTTTTAGAAGTAAATGCTTATGATTTCAGTCATTTGACTTCATTGCTGTTGAACAGAGATACATCATACACTGAACTGTTTGCATCCCTCAGGTGTGCAATGACATAGATGAATGCCAGACTGGCAAAAATGGAGGCTGCAAACCAAACTCTTACTGTCACAACACTATGGTAAGAAGTGATATTAAACATTTCCTGACATTCCTTTTTTACCACTATTTTGTTTCATAAAAATGTTTGGAATGGAAGGATTGGAAATGTAATTAAATGCAATGGAAAGTAATGGAGAAGTTTTGTATATTTCTGTACCGGTAGATAAAATGAAGTGCAGCATGAATGGATGGAACCAAAAAACTGAGATGGTGCATTATCTTTGAGAACATGACATGACAAGACAAGGTCCATGCTTTCATGTCACTCTTCTGTAATCTTTCTTTGTCTCTCACTCTTGCCACTTCTCTCTCTCTCCACCTGTCCCTGTCTCTCTTTCTCTGCCTCTCTCTCTCTCTTTCTCTCTCATTCTCTCTCAGGGCTCATTCCGCTGTGGGAACTGTAAGGCTGGGTACAACGGGGACCAGGTGAGGGGTTGCTCACCTGACACAGGTGGACAGCTGACCGGCCCTGGGACCACAGGGGACCGGCGGTGTGGTAACGGCCAGCCAAACCCCTGTGACGAGAATGCGGAATGCATTGTGGAGGTGGACGGAAGCATCACTTGCCAGGTGAGGTCACCAGTCTCAAGAACATCACAAAGCAAAGCACGCTGGGTAAACGTGTTCAGACTTCACCGTAGTTGTTGACACTGTTGTGTCCATTCATTTCAGTTCACGTTCACATGTGTGATGGCCAGTAGCCAAATGTTTTTGTTAGAATGCTGAAGACTAAATATCTAAAATGACTATGTGTTTATGGGAACTTGGTGTTTTCTATGAGTTCATGAGCACTGTGATGCACAGACCAATTGAAGATAATGTGTTTGTGGATATAACTGTGCACTAACATCAGCAAACCCTAATAACGGTAATAAAAATAGGGAAAGATAGAGGTCAGCGCATGGGACTCGTGAATTGTCAGCACTTCCTAGCTAGTCCCTCATGATAGGAACTGTCACATCAAGAGAAATTGACTTTTATTTACATAAGATCAACACTTTCAACATCAATTTCAAAGGTGTCTTGAGCAAGAAAAGATTTGAAGGATTCACTGGGAAAAAATCCAGTAAGGATAGGAATGGTAAAAATGTCCCTTGAACGCTCAACTGTCTCATAAAAATACTGCAGAAGACAGATGAGGATTTATTAGAACTGTAGTGGCCAATGGTTGGAGCACAGAATACAGACTAAAATAATATGTAAATCTGTGGTTGCTGAAATTGACAAGACATTGTTTTTTTTTGTTGAGAATTTTCTTGATGTGGTTGTAGCAGTACACTGGTTGTGTAGTGTTCTTTCAAAATGTTGTTTAGAGAGTTTTTAGTATGTCAACAAGAACAGCCATTTATACCCTAGAAAGAAGCTAACATCCATGTTCAGGCCTTATACAACGTTTCAGTCAAGCCAGTGTGTGGGCAGGTTCGATCAATACCTAAATACACCCATGTAGTTACCTTTAAATCAGTCCTTATTAATTGTCATTTATTGTGTCAAGTTGATAGTATAATCCTTCTCTTTTTCTGTTAGTGCAAAATTGGGTGGGCTGGCAATGGCTACTCTTGTGGCAAGGACACAGACATTGATGCCTACCCTGATAAGGTCCTTCCGTGTCAAGATGCTAACTGCAAGGAGGTGACAAACTCAACCATCTATAGTATATTATATTCCCATTGTCCTTTTCCCAACACTATATTTTATATTGCACGATGACCTAAAGTCTGCTCTGGTTTCAGGACAACTGTGTATTTGTCCCCAACTCTGGACAAGAGGACGCAGACCGAGACGGGATGGGAGATTCGTGTGATGATGATGCCGATGATGATGGAATTATTAATGTTGATGTAGGTCGAGCATGACGAAACCAAATATCACGTTGCGGTTAAGGTTTGAAGTTCAGGAAGAGAGCTTCATTATTACTCTCCTCTCTCCTCGTGGCAACTCACTATAGGATAATTGCTGGCTGAAACCAAACAAAGACCAGAGAAACAGTGACAAAGATCTTCACGGGGACGCGTGTGACAACTGCCGTCTGATCGACAATCCTGACCAGCGTGACACAGACAGTGACGGCCTTGGGGACTCATGTGACGATGACATGGATGGAGACGGTAAAAAAATCTGCATTGAGCTCACGGACATTATCCCACAGCATGCAGTCCTTTAGCTTTTATTTTCCATTCCTGCCAGAGCGTAGCTTGCACAGTAGCTCTGTTTTTCTAAGAACCAAACTGTGTGTTCAAAAGTTGTTGGCTCTCTCTCTCTTTCTCTCTGTGGCAGATTTTCCTGCACTTAGGTCATTTGATTATAGGGGAAAACAGAAGCCTAAGTCCTCCTCGCTGGCCCTGTCCAAATCACCAATTAAAATATGCAATTTGACATGAGCCCTTGCCCACTGCGTAATGAGCATCAACAAAACTTAATAGGGTGTTCAGCTCTCGAATAATCGCAAACACACCAGGTCCTGTCTGGTTATTTCTGCCTGTCTCGAGGCATGGCACAGGTAGTGCACTTTTAAACTCTTACGAGTGGTCGAGTCACATGTGGAGAAATGGGTGCTGGCAAGACATTGACATTAACAGTCTGTTCGCAAGTGGCAGCCCTCCAAACCTTTGACTAGATCTTTCAAGGGCTTGGTCATGTCTCCTCGCTCAAGAAACCACATTTCCACTGTGGACCCGGGGCCAAGAGCTGATGACCAGTGGAAACTACCCCCCCCCCCCCCCCCCCCCCCCCCCACACACACACACACACACACACACACACACACACTTCCCCCCAGCCCCTCGCAGTTTCGCAGAAGCAGTTGCAGTGCCACCTCGCATCTTCGGCACGTGTGTGCACCACACGCGGCTGTAGCACAAAGACTCATTGTGCTCCGCGAGCAGTCGGAAAAAGGAAAAAAAAAAGAAAACATGCATGTTTATTTCCACAACTTTGATTCCTTAAAAGTAGTGGAGCATTTAGGGAACACAAATCGCTGTCTGCTGTCTCTTCTACTAAATTCCCCCTAGTTTGTAACTGACCATAATAAGCTTGTTTAGTCTGTTATTCTTACCCTTTCATTTGCTTACGTTCACTAATGTATTTCGACACAGTGCTATTTCATGTGATCTGTTGCCTATCCCAGGGCTGAAAAACATTCTGGATAATTGCCCAAGGGTGCCTAATGTTGACCAGTTGGACCAGGACAATGACGGTGTCGGTGATGCTTGTGACAGCTGTCCAGATGTACCAAACCCTAACCAGGTACAGTGTACCGAGCAGGATAGCCGTTTACCATACACCTATGGTAGAGAGTACATGAGAACAATGAAATCATGCTTAAACAGGGCGGTGAGATCATGTTTACCTATGAGTTTTCTTTGTGAAATTGTAGTCCGACATTGATGACGATCTTGTTGGAGACTCGTGTGATACAAATATAGACAGGTATGGACTCCTGCACTCAACATATCACACAGTGTAACTGATCAACACACAGAAGTCATTGAATGTGTTTTTATTTGAACCAAATTTGATGTTTCTCCTCTGTTCCAGCGATGGAGATGGCCACCAGAACACCAAAGACAATTGCCCCGACGTCATAAACAGTTCTCAGCTGGACACGGACAAGGACGGCCTGGGAGACGAATGCGATGATGATGACGACAATGATGGCGTTCCTGATACCACAGACAACTGCAGACTTGTGCCAAACCCAGACCAGAAGAACACAAACGGTAGTTACAGTGTACATGTCTTACATCAAACAGAAAAGACACATCTATTATTTAATGAAGGTTTTTAGTAATTCCTCATGTCATGCTGGATAGGTGGCCAGTATGGCGATGCCTGTGATGGTGACCTTGACCACGACAAGGTGATCGACCGCATAGACAGCTGCCCCGAGAACGCCGAGATTACTATGACAGACTTCCGGGCGTACCAGACAGTGGTGCTAGACCCAGAGGGTGACGCTCAGATCGACCCCAACTGGGTCGTCCTCAACCAGGTCTGAGACACCTCATGAGGAACATATGACACACACCAACACTATGAGCAGTTCCAGCATTAACATTTTAGATCTTGACCTTGAATCCATATCAATTTATTGTAGGGAATGGAGATTGTTCAGACAATGAACAGTGATCCTGGGCTTGCTGTGGGTATGTTTGCTCTTACACATTCTTGCTAAAAACTTACTTTTTTCATTTACTGGTATTACAAAATAATTTTAGAAAGGTGACATAATGCATGTATTATGCATACTTCTTCATTATTTTTTTTATTTATGCATTAAAAGTACAGAAAAACATCAGAACTGATTTCCAGACTGAAATGTTTTTGAAAGTAGTTAGACTCACAGTGCTCTCTTTCATGCCAGGATACACTGCCTTTAACGGTGTTGACTTTGAGGGGACTTTCCATGTGAACACGGTGACTGATGATGACTATGCTGGCTTCATCTTCGGCTACCAGGACTCGTCCAGCTTTTACGTGGTGATGTGGAAGCAGACGGAGCAGACCTACTGGCAGGCAGTGCCCTTCAGAGCCGTGGCCGAGCCTGGCATCCAGCTCAAGGTCCGTTCATCATCCACTTCAGCCGTTAACTCTGCACAGGAAATCTATTTTTATACTGTATAACTACTGCTTGTTGATCATTTATTCATAAAGTCTTCATTTAAGAACATATACACATTTAAAAGCACCTATGAATTTGAGTGGATTATTAATTTAATTTTAAATGATGTCCACAACTTAAATCTGACAAAATGTTGTGCACTTTTGTGCAATGTTGTGCATACTGTATAGCTACAGTAGCGAATGTGGGTCACCCTCTAAAATTTAATTGGCCTGTAGCAGCCAACATGCTATTATTCAAAACTATCAAAATGACTATGGCTCACTCCACAAGGACTACATTCATAAATTGAATTAATAAGTATATACATATACATAGTTTTTTTTTGTCAGAAGTGTTATGCATCAACACCTTTCTTAATAATCACACATCTTAAGTCTACATAGACTTTGAAAACACATTCTAAAAAGTGTTTAGCAGCAATTTACTCATGGGTACTGAACGCATTTTACAATAAACATATCAGCTCATATTCTGAATGTATTTAGCTGATGCTATTATCCAAAGCGACTTACAGATACCAAATGCAGGGGCCAGTTTACTGGACCAACTCCGTGTTAAGTGCCTTGCTCAAGGGCACAACTACGACAGCCGGGAATAAACCCACAACCATTGTGGCTACTGTGTGCTAGCCAGGTTTCTTAGCCACTACACCACCACTGCCCCATCTAATATCTCATTCAGATGTAAACAGTTGGTTCCCTCACCTGTCCCTGCTGCGTTGTGTGCACAGGCGGTGAAATCAAAGTCGGGCCCTGGCGAGTACCTGAGGAACTCCCTGTGGCACACTGGCGACACCACGGACCAGGTGCGTCTGCTGTGGAAGGACCCGCGCAACGTGGGCTGGAAGGACAAGGTCTCCTACCGCTGGGTCCTGCAGCACCGACCTCAGGTCGGCTACATCAGGTGAGGCCGCTTGTTGACCCTATTGCGCAACGCACCCTGCTGGCCATAAGGGGATCTACAGCTGGATTTTTTCAAGATTGCTCCTTGGCACCCTGTGCTTTGTATGAAGTCTGCCTTTCCTCACTATTAAAGCTCCTAATATGGAGAATGCACCTGAGCTAGATAATTAATGATCAAATACAAAGCTCAGAATTCCTGATTGGAACAGAGATCCCATTTCTTTGCACAGGGTGCGTTTCTATGAGGGCCCGACGCTGGTGGCAGACTCTGGAGTGGTCATCGACACCAGCATGAGAGGTGGCCGACTCGGTGTGTTTTGCTTCTCCCAAGAAAACATCATCTGGTCCAATCTGATGTATCGTTGCAATGGTGAGTGAAAAAAAAAAAAGACTTCTGGTCTCAACCAGCAATTGTATCAACTGAAGGGATAATGACTCATAATGAACATTTGACTATTGAGTAATGGTAATAATGGCTATTATTATCCAGTTTCCAATGTGCATATTTTCATATGGAAATATCCATGAAGGATGATAGCCTGTTTACTCATCTGTCAGAATTAAATCAGGATTTGAAACTAAAGTGCTTTGACACCTTTAACTAATGAAGCCCCCCCCTCCCTGTTTGTTCCCTTTACAGACACCATTCCAGCTGATTTCCAAGAATACAACACGCAACTCTTGGGCAACACAAGCCAGTAATCAAAGAGGAGAATGTAATGACAGAATAACAAAATGGAAAGAATGTCAGAGATCATTAGTGTGGAAAGGAAAAACAGCATGAAAGCTCTATTCTGATCATTAGAACTCAGCTTCAGAATGTCTAGCAGAGAGAGAAAGAGAGAGTTAGTGAGTGAGTGAGTGAGTGTGAGAGAGAAAGAAACATACCGACAGCTAGAGAGAATTACATTACATTATTACTAAGCTTTGAATATTACTTGGACTGCGCCAAATTGGCACGTAAACTTGTACGGTTACATTTTTCCTCCATGTTTATGATAAATCTGAGCTCAGTTCTTTTGTCAGCATTGTTTACCAAGAGTTGAACAGTTCTTTTTTGACTTAACAGCACAATTCTTTAGGATCTTGCGGAATTGAATTTTCAACCATAACAGCTCATTTTCCAATAAATATATAAATAAATTATTTCAAAGAATGTTTTCCTACCATTTAAAAGTAATAGGAATCCTTACAGACATTACAGAGACTACATAAAAAAATACATTTAAAAGGTCCATAACAAAGACAAAAAAAACTCAAAAGGACACGTCAGAGTTACATTTAGATTTTAAATTTAATCATTAAAAAGACCACTGAAAAACTGAGAATTCAGTACAGGACAGAATAGAGTTTGTACTTCATGATGTAAGGCTCGTTCATGGCAGTACAGATGGTCTCTAGCACACTGCTCAGCACCTCAATCTTCACCCACACACTGGTACTTCACTACCAATACTAATTTATGTATACAAGAAAATGAATTAAAAACAACAATAAAAACAACAAAAATAACAACAACATATGAACACAAATAGCTTTTTAAAAGTCTCATTTATAATTTGTCTGTTAGGTTTTTTGTTGTTTTTTCACAATTGGACAACAACAATTATGCCTTTGACTCAACCTATGTATTGCCCCTTAAAAAACAAAACAGCTATGTTTCATTCAGATGCACCTACCAAATATGTAACAGATGTAAACACACCGAATTGAAAGTGCAGTATTAGCACTCCTAGTGGTCATTTTTATAACACAACCCTGACGAGGTTGGCAACTGAAGAATTTGACCTAGAAGCATTTTGAAAGTACTAAACAAATAACTATGAGCATTACAAAAATAATGGCAAGCATCATATCAGTACACAACTCTCACACCAACACACAACTCTCACACCAACAATTAATTGTAAGTGGTTTTAAATGTCAGAATTAGATCATAAAAAGATAATTTATTTCTAATTATTAATCATAAGACTGAAATTACAACAATTACTTTGACTGCTGAGATAAGAGAAATAAATATACGGTATTAAAAATGAAATGTGCTACCTTGAAGACCCCTTTACTGTTAATTACTATTTTTCATAGGTTTTTTAAGTTTAAGAATTGCATTCAAAGGTGACAAACGAGCAAGTAATTAGTTCATAATGAGTGAAACATACCCACAGTGACTATTTAAAGGGACTGACCTTTACACACTTTTGTTAGCTTCTGAAAAGTGACCCACAAAACGTCTGAGTAAAGAATTGCACGACATTGCAAGATGGCAATTCAAATCAATTAAAATTAAAATGCAAATCAATTAGTCTATATCACAAATCTCACCCCTTCCTATATGGCTAATTAGTTTGTTAAGAGAAAATGAAGACATAAAACTACAGGATAAAACCATTCATATAAAAAGTTTCCAGTTTCTGTTATGTGTTGTGGGCTGAGACAGGTGATGCACACTGTAAGCATACTGATCACTGATGTGAGCTCATGCTACATCTGTTGTACTACAGCTGCACACTAAGCATCAGGAATACATACTAGTTCTAACTGTAAAATGCCAGTATGAAAGATAGAAAAAGTGCATTATTATTATGTACATATTAACAACTAAGATGGAAAAATACTAAATACTGGTGGATTTGGATCTGGGAAACTGACTCTACAAATATTTATTATTAGTATTTATTAGTATGAAAATGTAACAATAGTTCACTGTCTATTCTCTGATGTGATCATCAAAACACTAAATTACAAAACAACACAAAACAAAAGTTTATGTTAAAAAGCATCTCTAGTATGGAGCAACGTTTCCTCAAAAACTTATTTTTTACCACTTTGAATGGTAATTAAAAGGAAAGCACAAAGACAACCTTACCAAACATGAGCTGGTAAAAAGCACTTCTGATTGCATTAAAACTGATTGTTAAATAATAGTTTGTAATAGCTGTACAATACCTGTATCTGCTCAAACCCAGTTTGAGAGAAATGCTGCTTCTTGGTTACTTAAGTAGTTGTGTGAGTTAGCAATGCTCTGCATTTGCCTGGACATGACACCATTGAATCCCTTAGGTTCTAGCTTTGGCCTCCTCCGATCCTACTTAGTGACATCTTGAGTGCATATGGAGGGCTGCATTCAGTATTTGGCCTTAATGCTGAGAAGTCACTGCGTGTCTAGTTGATGGTATATCTTCACCCATGACAAAAACGTCATATTTGGACTATAGACTAACAGCTGTATTGTAACACACCTCCCGAACTTCACTCTGTGCCCTTCAAACCTTAATCCTCTCCAGATTCAGTTTCCAAAACCTCATATCCTGAGATTAAGCTCTCGCACGACTTATGCCTCTTTCCTGACCCAACAACAACTACCGACAAAGATGAATATCTTCTGTCCTGATCATAAAAAGCTACAACAAAAGAAAACAAAAGGACAAATTGGCCCCATGATTTCCATTTATATTTACACAAATCTTAGGTCAATATGTGACATATTTGGGAAAAAAGTCTGTGCAATTACAAAAACGTATTTTCCTGGTGTTCAACTGAGTCTCACAGATGCAAACAAGAATAATAAACAATGAGCTGAAATGAGTAGTTTGAAACCAGATGATAAAGAAGTAAAAAATTAACAAAAGCCCGTTGAATTGCATAGAATATATTATCTACCAATGTAACAAGCAAGACACTTACAGGTGCTTTATGGGCCTGAGCAAAATGTTTCTTGGGTTTGAATCTGGGGATTGGTTCCTCATATATTAAAAAGATGTTTATATACATTTACGACCAACAACTGGTAAAGGTGGTCACTGTATCCACAATGAATGCAACAGTAACAGAACTCCATGCTTCATAATGAAATAGAAAACAAACAAACAATCAAACAAACAAAGTAAACAAACAAAAAAACAGGTCATAGGAACTTTAAGGCATTGATAACCTTCTCTTGACACACATACACACTAAAAAACCTATGATGAAACATAATGTAGAAAAATGTAGAAAAAAGATAAACCTAACAGCAATAACAAAACCCAAACTACTGAGGTGGTGTGTGTGTGTGTGAGAGAGAGAGAGAGAGAGAGAGAGAGAGAGAGAGAGAGAGAGCGAGAGAGAGAGAGAGAGGGTGTGTATGAGTGTCTGTGTGTGTGTGTGTGCCTGGGTGGGTGTTGCCACCTTTTGTAGGAGACAACAGGATGGGCAGCAGGGTTGGGAGTGGGGTCTCGCTGGTTCTAGGCCTCAAACCTCCTTGGACAGAACATGGGGGCCACCAGGGTCCCCAAGTAGAGCACGAGGCAGACCCAGCAGGAGGCCATCTTGATCCAGAACACTGACCAGCTGCCGTCCAGCAGCTCCTCGATACTGGCATCTTTGTAACTGTGGGCACAGAAGCAAAATCTCAAGACAACAATTCAACAAACACAATACAAGAATTCAACAAACAAACAATAAAAAAAACAGAGAGGTGGGTAACCTGGATTCAGACACTAGAAGTCTACATACTTGTTCACTAAACAATACAATTCCAATTACTCTTCAGCCAGGTAGATCAGCTAGTGAAAACAGTTGTGTTTAGTACACAGGCAAAACCAATATATAGTGAGTAAGACTTTCTAGTGGGATTACCTACCTCTGAAACAAACAACTCAACCCAGTGTGTATTGGCCTGTATTGGTTAGTGCTATATGCTCTATAAGGCAGTGGTTCTTAAACTTTTTGTCTGGCGACCCCACAAAAAAGTATGGGGAGGTCTGGCGACCCCACTTTCCCCAAACCCATTCTGTCCTTACTCAAATACCCCCCTCAAACGTTAACAACTAAATCAAGCAAAAACTAGGAAGCAAAGTCATTTGTTTTATTTACTCCATATGAACAAGAACCGAGAAAACCAAACAATCACGATTAAACAAGTGTAGGCTGCCGCCATATCAGATCAGAGCGCTATGTGCGTATAGTGTGCGCGCACACACAAGCACGCACACACACATACACATGCAGCATTAGGCCTACAACGTTACATTAATTATATTTATGGCGATAACAATAACAGTATTTTTTTATTTCCCTTTTCTGGTTTACTATCTTTAACAATTTCAATGGGAAGGGTGGGCATGCTTCCGTGAACATACTGTAGCAAGTTAATTCTAGGAGGAATGCTGCACGGTGACACAGAGATTTTCCTCCACGATGCTGAGCCGACATCTGTATTTTGAGATGTCGTTTCATTTTGACAGGTTTTAAGCCCTCATTCGCCAGAACATCGCCGCAAATCACACATTGTGGGTGGTCGAGGTTATCTTTAACTTGGCAAGTGAATGCATATTTCAGAAATTCTTTCTGATAAAGCCGACGCGCCGTTTGTTCTTTTTTATTCTCACCGGCTGTTAGACTTGTCCCATCTGAGGATCACGGAGGAGTAGACGCACTGGTAGATGGCACTTCTGAGCTTTTGTTCAATTTTTTAAGCAGCCACCTGTCCATTTTGGCTAGTAGGTTACCTATGTCTTTTGTTTTGTTTTACTTAAAATGGCGTGAACCAGTTGAGTTTGCATAGTGGGAGCAGATAGTTACATTGTTTCTCAGCGGACCAGTAGCCCATAGACTGAACCAGATCTCGTTGAAAGACGAAAACATTTCTCTCTCTTCTCTTAACTGCGTGTAAATAAGAAAAAGGCAGAAAAGGCCAATATTATTTTCCTTTGTTTCACCTAATAATAATTTCAGACTGAATACAGAAAATAATTGGCGACCCCACGGAAACTTACAAATTACAAAAACGTATTTTCCTGGTGTTCAACTGAGTCTCACAGATGCAAACAAGAATAATAAACAATGAGCTGAAATGAGTAGTTTGAAACCAGATGACAAAGAAGTAAAGTTTTTGGCGACCCCATTTGGGGTCGCGACCCCTAGTTTAAGAATCACTGCTATAAGGAACAGTGCATAATGGCAGTGTCCTTGGTATGAGCCGGCCTCATGGGATATAGTGCATTATACGGTACTCACTGGAACCAGTTTGTGACGGTCATCATGACGTAGAGGGAGCCGAGGAAGAAGACAAAGTGGAAGTAGGCGTAACTGTAGATAGTGCCGTCCTGCTCGTCGTAATTGACATCCTGACCGCCGCCGCCCGTTTTCTTCTCCTCCTCATCAAAGTCATCTGAGAAACACAGCATCAGCTCAGTCAAGTCAACAAGCGCGCATGGAGGAGTGTAAAGAAAAACACTTGTTATAGAGGCCTACAGCCACCAGGTGTCACTGGAGTGGAAGAGGAGTGCACATGAGGTTCAGTGCAAACTGTGATTCATTCACCTACTTGTAAATGTAATGCAATGTAAAAAGAGCAGTAATTGCATGATGTGGATAAATCACTTGATCTAATCAATTCTACTCAGTAGAAGTCAATCAAAATGATCACATAATCAGTTATAGTGGGCCTAACTGTATTAGAACAGAGCTATCGGTATGGGTCAGTTCATTGTTGACATAAATCCACTTACCGGTGTCATCTCCCCAGCAGAAACAACAGCGAGCTCTCTGTCAGGGAAAGTAGAAAGCAAAAAAGTGTAACATATCCGGTCCAACATCACTGTCATTGTGTAAACACTACACCATATGTTACCCAATAATGTTTGCAAAAACATAATTAACGACCATGTTGTTATTGGGTCGTAATAAGGAGCGCTGGAGGGTCAAGCCCTGTGGGTGACTGCAGTCTGCAGAGGTGTTCAATTACCTCACTCTCTTGAACAGAGTTCCTGTACACCCGCAGAGCGGTTGAGCTCCTTCTGGTGGTGGAAGTCAAGCTGCTCAGAGAGAGAGAGAGAGAGAGAGAGAGAGAGAGAGAGAGAGAGAGAGAGAAAGAGGTTAAAAAATAGCCAAAAGGAGCACCCTTCAAGCCAAATGCATTGGACATATTTCAGTACACACATCAACCAAACTCCCTGCTGCTAATTGGAAAATTGGCCCCAAAACTGAAAAGAGGCTGAGCGAAGAGAGAGAGAGAGAGAGAGAGAGAGAGAGAGAGAGAGAGAGAGAGAGAGAGAGAAGAGATAAATAAGAAAACAGACACCACTGGGTGTGAAGAAAAGCTAACAACGATTTGCCTTTTATCAGAAAACAAAGGATTCAAAAACAACACATGTGGTGTTCATTAGCACCCAAATCCATTCCAAATAATGATTTATTCCCATCATTCCCTAAATGCTGACTCCATGGGTCCTCCTTTGGGGAGAAGTTACTGTGGTTTGGTGGTCTGTGACATGAGGGCGATAAACAACATTGGACTAAAATTCCCATTGATACTTACTTAAGCCTTAAAGCAACACCAAAGAGTTTTCTATAGCTTAAAATAATGTTTCCAAAATCGTTTCAGTGGTTCATCAACTCGTAACAGGGTGAACGGCAATTCTGCATTCGCTTCGCGGCCCTCTATCGGCTATAACCGCACTATGTAAGTTTGCCAGATTGGGTAACAGATCTGTAGTTCGATGGAATGAGACACCTTTCCTGTGGACATCGTTATTTGAAAAGCCTGTGCTGGATAAACAAATAGCGTGCGTGTGACAGAGGGAAAGTTCTTTGGTGTTGCTTTAATACTGTACATATATAAAAGATTGTAAGGCAGGTCTGTTTCAGTCTGGTCGACATAGTATACTTTGTAGCTTTATCTTCTTCCTTCCTTTCTACCACTGACGCCCTAGACTTTTTATCTGGTTGCTTAAATGCTTTAGAATCTTGGGTGACACTACACACATTTTCTGCTACCGCGTCCATGAGACGGTAGTAACATGAAGTCAATAATTACCATCCCTAATGCTGTGTTTCACAGGGCGAAATAGCAGGAGGAGGAAACTGGCACACCCCACTGTGGTTATCATTAAAGTGCTTTCAATCTCCCACACACACACACACACACACACACACACACACACACACACACTCACACACATACACACTAATTACTGGAAGTGGTACAATGTCAAAGCCAAACAAAATGGCCAACATTCTCCTGTGTTTTTTTTTAATAAACCGTTGTCTGGGAAAGCTTCCCTGAGAAAGCCTCAGCCCATTCAGCTTTTAATTTCATCGGCTTGCCCCTTCTCATGCGAGGGGAGTGGGACTGCCCACCAAGTGCCTTGACCACCACACGGCAGTTCAAAATGGTGGCTTCGCGATGCTCCATTTCCACACTTACAACAGATCTGGGTAAATATGGAGCAAAGTTACCGAAATAAACCGCCAGCGAGCGAGCAAGCGAGCGAGGGGAGAGCCTCGGATGACATGTCGGATCCTAATGTGAAACACATGTGAGTACACCCTTCCACACTGTGGGAGCCAAGCGGAGGAGGCTTTAATCTTCCTCGCCTCCTCCTCCTCCTCCTCTTTCTACTTTGCTCAACCATGGCAACACTACCTGCTTTTATGTTGACAATAACAGCCCGCACAGTCCCACAGGCTAAATTGCATGTTTATGTTGCGACGTGAAAAACGTGACCAGGCAGCAGGAGAAACGGAAAATTGAAAATCAGTTTAGTGTTTTGAAATAGACCAAGGACTCCTAGAAGATGGAGAGAGTACACACTCTCTCTCTCTCTCTCTCTCTCTCTCTCTCTCAGCTTTACTGGCATGACTGTGCATTGTACAATATTGGCAAAGCATTAAGAACAGTAAAATAAACAGCAGTAATAATGTTAAAGATCTCTCTCTCTCTCTCTCTGTCTATGCGAGGGTTTGTGAGTGAGTGAACGAATGACTGACAGTAAAGGAGAGGAGAGAGTTCAGGAGTTGAGACAAGACTGGAGGAGAGGTGTACAACTCTGACCCAACTGCCCCCCCTCCCCTGACGTACCATGAGTAAAGGATGCAGCAGAAGAGGATGGCCGTGCCCACTCCTGTGGCTATCCTCTTACCGCTCTCATCGCCCGAGCTGAAGGGGAACACGCACACAGTGACGTTGACTCCGTTCTCCTCCACCCCTGCAACACACACACACACACACACACACACACACACACACACACACACACACACACACACACACACACACACACACACACACACACACACACACACACACACACACACACACACACAGGTTTAATGAGAGGGAAGAGGTTTGCCCGAATGTAGGAGCAATTAAATCTAGCTCTGGGTGCCACTGCTGGGCTCTGTTAATAAGAGCTTGACTTAGGGCTTGGCTCTGTTAAATGCGAGAGCAAGCATTTCACACAAACATTCACACACACTTACAGTCTCCTACACACACACACAAATAGACACATGCAGACACTCACACAGATGTCACTCACTTTCTTTGGGTTTGCTGGAGAGGGCTGAGAAGGTCAGGTACATGACATACACACTGATCACTCCAGGCTGCAGCAGGCCAGACATAGGCTGGTCTGGAGAGAGAGAAAGTGTGAGAGAGAGAGTGTGAGAGAGAGAGAGAGAGGGGGAAGGGCGTTTCATTACAAGTTATGTAGTTTGCGGGCTGCCAATGACCTCATTTACAGTACAGTGATTTAAATAAAACAGACACAAAGACAGACAGACACAGACCATAAACCTACTAAATAACCTACTAAATGAACTTGAGGATGACACAAACAGTAGTACAAACTTGTTCACAAAATGTGGCCACATTGTTGCATAGTGATGTTTTAATCCATGTAGCTCATCCCACTCTCTCTATCCATTGTGCTGTGGCCTCAGGATTCTCCTGTTTAGAGCCTCTGCTGCCGTGCTCAGTGGAGAGAACAGAGCACACGCATGTGCCTGAAGCCTGTTTCACCCGGCACACTTTGCAGTTGTGTGACTGCTGCTGTTGACATGTGCATATTCCCCAGCCCATCTGTCACGTGTGCGAAAACACACACACACACACACACACACAGAAATGTGTGACTGCTGCTGTTGACATGTGCATATTCCCCAGCCCATCTGTCACGTGTGCGAAAACACACACACACACACACACACACACACACACACACAGAAAGCCGAGTCAGACTCACAGGTCTGGATGCAGGGCGAGATGGCCAGCAGGGAGACGATGACGCAGAGGGATGCGTTGACGCCCAGGAAGATCTTGTTAAGGAAGCAGACCTGCGGGTGCGTGTAGAAGTAGGCCATGAAGACCAGTGCACCCACCGCCACCGTGAAGAGCACCAGGGTCACCAGGGCCAGCGCCGCGTACCACAGCTTGTTGTACTTCACCCCTGACGTCCTGCGCAGGAGATGGGGGGGGGGGGGATATGAGAAACTATTAACCACTATTAACTATTAACCACAATCAGAATAGAAGGTCTTTTCTTAGACTGAAGAAGTTTTTCACCCAATAAATCTCAGTAGGCCATTCGTAAAGACAACATTATGTTTGAGTGCATTTATATGATACATATGATCACTGTCACTGAGGGAGCGCAAAAAAGAAAAGCTGAAAAAGAAACAGCTTATTATTATTATTATTATTATTATTATTATTATTATTATTATTATTATTATTATTATAAGGACCATGTTAAACTCCAGTTTATATTTTTAACACTGCCAGGAAAAGCAATACAGGCCTGCATGATTAACTAATCCATTGTGCAACTACTGTGGGAGTATATGGGAGTAGTTCAGCAAATGAGTGGATTACTGGAACAAACAGAGAGAGAGGAAGTCCTACTATTGTGCTGGACTATCTGTTGCGTTGTCTGGCTGAAACCGCATAAGCAATGACAATCACAAAACCAATGCTGTTCTCGACTCTATGAGGATACTGTGCCACAGTGTAAAGTAGTTTATTGACCTAGAAAGAGGGTAAGTCAATACAACTCTAAAACAAACACGTACAAGAGTTTATCAAAACTGTCCAAAGGGGGAGTTGAGCACCAAGCTCCAAACATCCTTCAAAACAAAAGCTGGCATGCAAACACACAGAAACACTTACAGACCTGGCCTGGGAAAAAAATAATTGAATCAGCACTTTTGAATTAGTTAGTTGACTGGCCCATGGTTTAATCAAGAGGGGTCAGTCGCCAATTAGGCGGATGTTTGGACATGCTTTAATAAGGCAGCAGCATGTGGTGAGTTAAGGCATTCTTCTGGGAAATGTGTGTGTGTGTTTGTGTGCGACTGTGCGCGCATGTGTATGTAACTGTGTGCTCACTCACTCTACAGCATTAAACCAAGTCTGACTATCCACTGCCTCCACTTGGCTGCTCGCCAACGCCTGTGTCACCTCAACTGGGCCATCTGGTCACTCTGGACGTGTTTATGCGCATGTGCTCTCTCCCTACCCCTTTCTCTCTCTCTCTCTCTTTCACATACACACTCTTTCAAAAGCACTTACACACACTCACAATGGCATACACAGTTGTTGGCCCAGAGATGCACAAAGACACATAAAACAGGCAGGAATTGATCCTGTACAACACACACACACACACACACACACACACACACACACACAAACAAACTACATCTGCAGCTTGGCTGACCTAGCCCTGACACAAACACACACAGGCTCCCTGCTGAACACAAGCATACAGTACTACAGGAAAGCTTCACAAATGTACTTCCTTTCATCCTGGGACTTTTTTTTTTATTTGCTCTTCTTTCAGTTCCTACCCCACTGTTTTGCTGTTTTGTTCTACTTGCTTCCCTCAGAGCCTGGGGGTAGCCGTGCTGGTATGTGTGTGTGTGTGTGTGTATGTGTTGGGGGGGGTGGGGATGGCTCTGCGGACACATTTAGCCCTAGCATGTGCATCCTGTCTGCTACACTCCAATCTCCACCCCACCCACTGCTCAACTCTCCCTGCCCCTAGCGAATCCTCGCCTGCACTCTTTAACTTCTTCCAGGAGCTGTGAATCACCTCAGGCACAAGGAGTGAAAGCACCAACACCACCCTATGCAGAGCAGACATAACACCAGCTCACTGAAAGCACCAGCTCATTGAAAGCACAACAATACTAACTGCATTGCAACTCCTCAATGGCAAGTCAAATATTTGTATTGTTATTACAGTGAAAAATACATAATGAAGTCAGACAGTAAAAAAATGCATAAATCAAATAAATATAAGCATTCAAACTTTGGATGGAAACATGGTGGATGTTTGGTTTTCAGTTTTTTTGCCCTGATAGGACAGCTTTTATTCCTGAATGGTAAAGGTAAGCTGTGCTTTTGAGAAAGCTGTTGAGAGCAACAGGTTGACCCTGAACACACTGCAACAACTGGTCATAAACAGATAGAGAAGTGAAGCCAAACATTTCCCCTCTCACTACCGAAGCAGCAGGCCCGCGTGACCACAGGAGACCGGTAAACCCGGCCCACTGCAGCATAGCGCTCAGTCATTCGTCATCTGGAGCTCTGAGGCACCAAATCAGTGTTAAACGAATTTGGGCTGTAATTCATGAGGATAAGACGGGTCACAGAGGGGCGAAAAGACTGAACGCAGCCAGACATACTATACCCACTGAAGATCCAGAAAATGTGTCTGGAGCGTTTGGACGGGTCTAAATTTAGGACAGTGAGAGCTCTGAAGTCATAATCTGTTTAAAGTTTATCTTTCCCAAACATCGAACATCCTGTTAGATTTCATCCTGTTTGATGTTTAAATTGCTCCTTACCAACATGATCCCTTGAAGGTAATGGGTTGAGATTTTATTTCCATCATATCTGTAGCATTAGGTCCCTGGCTGTGCTAAAGTAGCCTCCACAGCAGGAGTTCTTCTAGTGTTAATGGTGTGGACCACTCTGGCAAACGTACAGTGGAAATTATGAGTCGCTAATACTACAGTACGTCTTCCCCTCTCTCATGCTTAATGGATTTCAGGTGTGCAGGCCGCGCGGATTGTTTTGCTTTGCCATTTCACAACAGTCGCGCTAATAAAGGGCTGAAGGGAAATGGCTGCACTCTGCATTTCTGCTGTCTACCTGCATTTGATATATGCACCGTGACTGATTTTGCATTCATCTGTGCTCCGCAGAATGGGGACAGCAGATGGAACATCTGGTCTGGATGAAAGGCCTCTGCGTGCTTTGGATGTGCTGATGGGTCTAATCAAGCTGATGCTAAGCGTGGATCATTACCAGTTTTGGTTCCAGCGATGGGCGAACTCGACCAGGAGCATCAGCTGGATGAACAGGAAGATGCTGCCTCCGACTGCCCCCACGTAGCGCCACACTGCAGACAGAGAGAGGGGGAGAGGGAGAGAGAAAAATATGAGAGGCAGTCTCCAGAAGGAGCACTTACAGGTCTAATCTCGAACACTCACAGAACCCAGCCAGGCTGTTCAGCTGCCAGATTTCCAGAATGGAATTTAGTGGTAAGATCGCTGCAATTTCATTCAGGGCAGATCTGGTTTACTAGAGCAGTGGTGCCAGGAGATTTTATCAAGCACAGCTAAATAACTGCATTTAAAAGTTATTAGTAGAAAAATGGTGAATGAAAAACTGCTATTCAACACGCAGAGTGTTTAATAGCTGCTAAAATGGAAGTCCACTGAACAGGCCTGGTGGTGATACTAACTAATGCTTCAGCTAAACGCAAAATCTTATAACAGCCAAACAAATACACCCTCCCCTTCCATGATCATAAAACAACGTTGTTGATTGGCAGCACATTAGAATAGCGGGTGGCTTGGCTGTCTGTTTTCCATCTACAGAGACAGGACTGTGCAGGAATGCACATTTTTGAGAGGACACACTGAATAGACAGACAGAGGATGTGAGGATCATTTCGATGAGTACAATTTTAAAGTACAATGGATTATAATCCTAGCCTGGGTGCCAGCCGAATTTAGTCCCGCCCACAACATTTGAGGCCGGGAAGTTCGGTCTGGCATTGCTCCGTTGTATGCTCGCCCCAGACCTGGGCGGACCAATGAAATCGGGCTTTACGATGATGAACAGATGAGCAACAGCGCCTCGTCCATCACATCATCTGAGCACGCTTAGGTTGATTATGTTTGCAACAAAAACGCTGTGGCTAGCAGGAGACAGATGGCTTCTAAGACCCCATTTGGAAAATGCATATTATTTCAATGAGGTTGTATCACTAAAAACGATTATTTCTGAAAACTTTGGCCAAGTTGAGATGTGGGAAAACTCATGGTTTCACGTTCATCAAGGGAAAACAGTGTGTTGCATTGACATGTTGTTCCCTTGTTCGTTGAAATCTCTGATTGACCACCTGTTAGAAGGATTTGCGACAGCCTTTCCCAGCTGTTTATTACATGTTTGTAGCATATCAGTGTTCAACGGAATTATTTTTAAAAACGGAGGGGATATAGGCTATCAGTTTTTTCCTAATAGCCTACCCTACTACGTATCTCTTAAATTTCGCCAATGAGTGTTGTAGGAGATATTAACAGCACAATAACTTTTACAAAAGACCAGAAAACAATGTTAAGGCATTTGTGGAGAAGAAGGATGGTTTGTGTTTTCTTCTTACATCTCGTAAGCTATTTCGCTCTGATTGGTTAGGTCTATCCAATTGAGTGCAACCCCTGTATCGGTTGATACACGCCCCATAATTACGTCCCAATGGAGCAGTGTCAGACTCATATTCTGACTAGAATTTGAGTATGACAACGTCAGGCTATTATAATCCAGGCCTGCTGAAGAACTCTTCATTAGCTGGCCTTCATCATTTACCATACTAAATCTCATTAATTGTCCACCATTTGCAATCTTCCAGGCTGTACTTTGTCATCATGCTTAAAGAAATACTGTGGCCTCACTGTGAATGCAAGATTCCAGGAACAAACTGCCCCTGATGACTATGCTTAATCGAGTTAGGAGGCCATGTATGACAGCATTCTATGACCAACTGGATTAGTGGAACGGCAATCTGAATGGGCTCTTACTACTCACACGTACCTCCATACTGGTAGGGTGGCCTGAACTGGACTCTTTAGCTCTCTACAGTCTGCTTGGAGATTGTATTATTGAGATGTTATTTTAGCGAACACATTTTAGCCATTAATACATAGTTAACATGTGTATTAGTGCTCAACAGGGTCTGTATTAAGCACAACTGCACATTTATTAGGTCTTTATTAAACAATTTCTTATTCTTAATCAATAGATTGGTTATTCTTGGTAATCCTTAATAAGCAACCAGTTAATCTTGATCTAAGGTTACACCTGGATGTCTCAAAATTTTCTTCAGCTGAACAAAGAAAAACCTGAAGTAATTATATTTGTTAAAAAGAAGGAAAGACTTAGGGTTGCCACTCTCCTTGACACAAAAGGGTTGAAGGCAAAGGATACTGTTAAAGATCTTGGTGTATTAATTGACAGTGATCTAAATTTCAACAGCCACATGAAAGCGATAACTAAATCAGCTTTTTACCACCTCAAAAATATTGCCAAACTCAGAGGGCTGATGTCAAAACATGACTTAGAAAAACTCATTCATGCATTTATCTCCAGCAGGGTTGATTAGATGGACAGATGGACTGTTCACAGGGCTTCCTAAAAAGACTATTAAACAGCTTCAGGTGATACAAAATGCAGCAGCTAGGATTCTAACAAAAACTAAAAGAACTGACCACATTACTCCAATTCTTAAGTCCTTGCACTCGCGTCCAGTAAGTCACAGAACTGACTTTAAAGCACTATTGCTTGTTTATAAATCAGTAAATGTAGCAGGACCTAACTACCTGTCAGACATGCTTCAGCAGTACACACCTTCTCGTCTTCTCAGGTCCCAGGTGAAAAACCTGTTAGTAAAACCTACTGTTAGAACTAAACATGGTGAAGCAGCTTTTAGCTGCTATGCGGCTCAGCTCTGGAACCAACTTTTGGGTGACATCAAAAAGGCCCCAACTGTAGCCAGTTTTAAATCTAGACTTAAGACCAAACTGTTCTCAGATGCTTTCTGCTAACTGTGCCGAGTTACAAATTCTGAATCTGCCTTGATAATTATTCTACCTTGTCTTTTATTACTTGTTTACTACTTTTGCCTTTGTTTTTGCTTATTAATTATTCTTTATTTTTAAATGATTCTACCTTGTGTTTTGTGTTTTCTTTTTATTATGATCTTTACCTTTTAACTATTCTTTGACTATATTGCCCTTCTATGCTTTTATTTGTTATTATTGTTTGGTTTTGTTTATGTAAAGCACACTGAACGACCTCTGTGTATGAGTTTGAGTGTCTGTGTTTATTTATATAATGAAATATATAAATAAACTTGACTTGACTTGATATATAGTATAGATCAAAATAGAGAGATTACAAACTCCTAATTCACTGTCTGAATATGTGACTGATAGTGACAGAATAATAACATATTAAAACAATGTATTAGAAGGCTATACATTCTCTATTTTGATCCATACTGCAATTTTATAACCTTAGATTAAGACCAACTATTTGCTTATTCAGGATTTACCAAGAATAATTCATCTACTGAGTAAGAACAAGAAATTGTTGAATAAAGACCTAATAAATGTGTGACGTCAATTAATATAGACCATTAAGCACTAATAAAAACACATATTAGTTATGTATTAATGGCTAACATGTGTTCAGTAAAATAAAGTGTTACCGAGATGAATATTAAACCACGTCACATACAGCTAATCCATTTAGGATCTGTGTTCCCTATTGTTTGGCTAGTTGCTAATGTAAACCTTAGGAGTGAACCACACAATGAAATGAATCATGTTGAGAATGTTTGCAATTAAGTTGGCCATAAATCTGTTTCACAATGTTCGCCAAAACAGCTAAAAAGAGCTAAAACGAAAAAACCCTCAGATTCCACTAGGACAGCAGATGGAGAGCATGAGGACAGAGACCGGGCTAGCGACCCTCAATTTCCCCCGGGGCCCAACCGCCGAGGAGGACTGGGCTAGGCCCAAATCGCCTGCCACTCCAGCAGTGCCGGCCAAATGGACCCTGGAGAGTTCTGGAGCCCTTGAAGAAGACGACTGAAGAAGTCCGGGTCTCTCTGGAGCCCGCTGCGATACCACCACTGCACACTTTTTCATTTGTTTAACAAGAGCAGTGACTCCAAGGTCGGAGAGACCTTTGCTGTGGAATGTTCTAGTGTGTTATTTCTTTGCATTTTCAAAGGGAGAGTGGTTAGGCCTGCAAGGAGGTTGAAAGAGTGTTCTGGAATGTATGGTGAATGTAGTTTATCATTTGAGGCAGGAATACATAGACGTTTAGGAGGTTCATTCTTTAGCTTATGATAACGTGAACGTTACAGAGAGGAAAAATAGTAGAACAGAACCGAGAAATACTGTACCTTCAAGAAAGGTATCCTGATTTGGAAGGAAGAATCCTCCTGCACAGCAGCCCAGCAGCGCCAGGAACTTGAAGAACCAGAACCTGCATGCGTGAGAAACAAAAAGGTGGAAAACACATCCGATTATTTTCATAGTGCTTATGACTCACCACACATTATCTGGACGCTGCTACTTGCTGTCAACCTGCAAATGCAAAACAAGCCGTCTTGTTTGATACGGAGGATTAGTCATTAGAGAGAAAACTTCACAGATGCTTTTCCAGAGTGTTCAAAAGCGTCAGTAGTAGGCTTTCCTGTTGTGAAGTGTGGCGGGCACGGGCATCTTTGTGTGTTGCCACGTGCCCACCCTGGGCTCTACTCACACACTAATAAAAACCCCACCCATACAGACACTCTCTGCTTAGCAATATTTGCATACCTCACAAAACATCCAATTATTGGTGGATCCAATTATGATCTTAAGCGTTTCTTTGTGGGGGGCTAAGCCATTTGATTTGTAAGGGGCAGAATAAGGCTCATTCCGCAGCAACTTCCTCTGGCCAGATCCTCGGAATTAATACATCTATTCATTGGCGGGTGGTGTGGGAGGCTAGCGAGGAACAGGGGGAGACAGCAGGAGGGGGAGGAGAGGGATTAGCCGCTTGCGCTTGTTATCAAGGATTTCTGGCTAAGTGCTGTTTGAGGGCAGGCCGGTTAGGAAGGCTGTCTGCCAAAGCATACATGTGATACCATAGTGATAACGTGGCCTACAGAGATCTTTAGAGAGACACATGGTGGAAGCTAGGGATGTAACGATTACCGGTATAATGGTAAACCGCGATAAAAATGTTGACGATAATAATTACCGCTTTCATTTTAAACATCATGATTATCACTGTTGATTACCGCGGTGTGGAAACCGTGTGTTTAATCCTTCCCAGCTTCATCCGAGCCTGCTTTTGACATACAGTGGGCCTGGTACAATAGAAAAAAAACTGATTCTGTTGTCTAATTGATGGTTTTCAGATTAAGCTACACCTGATTTTATAAGGCGGAACTTTTTCACCGCAAAATGTGTACCGTATCATGTAGCCACTCTGCTTCTTTTTATGTTCACGTCCACATTAAATCCATTCCACTCACGTTATCAGGAGAATACAGTAGTCTAAAGTTTTATTTTGAACGCTTACTTTGGTCTCACTCATTGCATCCAAATAACAGAAAGAAAAAAAACAGCAAACTCCAAGTTATGGTAGGGTGTTAAGCTATAAGCACATAGCCAATTAAACATGAAGAAAAAAGTGAACGGGACACTTATTGAAACTATTTCAGCTTGTGTAGGACTATCAGTGCTTTCTGAACATATTGAACACGCTTTTAGAAATACCGTGATAATACCGAAAACCGTGATAATTTTGGTCACTATAATCGTGAGGTTAAATTTTCATACCGTTACATCCCTAGTGGAAGCTGGTGTGGACTATGGAAGCTGGTGTGGGCTGGTGGGGGGGAGAGAGAATGCAGAGATATATTATCTACCCATTCTGGATGGACATACACAGAGAAAGGGAGAGGGAGAGAGCAAGAGAGCCTGTCAGTGAGTGAGAAAAAAACAGAGGGAATGGTTTCCATAACAATGGAAGGAGTGTGTGTGTGTATCCTGTGTATTAGAGAGAGCCGTACCCATTGTGAATGGCTGCCCGGCACCCCGTGCTGGACTGGACCCGTATGGTGAAGATACAGAAGAGGAAAAAGAAGCAGGCCATGCCAAAGCAGACCTTGTACACCGCCCTGTAGCCCACCAGGTCGTTGCAGTTGGCCCCGGCACTCAGCTGGTCACAGATGTCTTTGTACAATGGCAGCTGAGGGGGCAGGACATATCAGACATTTACCACACATGATGTGTGAGGCCTAAGTAGCCTGCCTTGCCATTTCATGCAGTGCACTGTCAAAATAACTTATGTCGAATTTATTGTCTTTAAAGCAAAGGCTAAATTAAAACATTCATGTATTCATTAAATTGAGAAAAACAGGGAGCACAAAATTAGGTCCTATAAACAGGATTATAAACGGGTAATAAAAATCTTTACTCTTGGTCAGACTGTTTACTCAGAAAGAGACAGAAGATGGCTGTGTAAAAACACACAGCATGTGAACTTGAATGACTCATAGCACAGGCTCAGCAGGCCATCCAAGCTATTCCTGGGTGTATTAAACATAAAGTAAATTCATCTTCCAAAAGTTAAGCTGGCTGGACAAAGACAGCCAATGCCTGACTCTTATTTACGGCATGGGTGTTAGTGTCAACCCAAGTCCAATATTTAATATCTTCTTTTGTGAGGAGCAGACAGGATTGGCTAAGAAAGCTCTTAGCTTCAGCTGTGTAGCATTATCCATTTGGAAAACCCTATGGTATATACTTGGCCTTGTAGGTCACATTTAGTGCATGTAATTGCAGCCTTTGGTAAAGAAAATTATGTTTGACATGAAGCAGCAATCATCTATCCCGAAATACTTGAAAAGAAATAAAGACACACGTTTGAAGGAGCTATTTCAAGGTGAAAGTGTGATCTATTGTTACCAGTGACCACCACAAAGGCTGTTTCTTTTCAAAACAGAAAACACAAGCTCTAAGACCCACTTGATATCACGCTCTCTTGAAACAGACATTGCTAACTAAACTGATGCTTTTAGCACATATGTGCTGTTGGTATCAGGCTTTGGTCCCCTCACAAAAAAAAGGTGGGGGTTGCTCTTTGTCACTTCACTGGTCTCCCATGTGAAATTTTAAACAGCAGGGGAGTCAACATTGCCCCCGAATACAATAGTGGAGGCACACCCGGCCTGTAAACCAGGGCACACATGACAGGCCGACGCCACACAATGCTTCTCCCAGAGCACCGGGCAACATTCCATTGTGCAAACTCTCTTTGGGAGAGTTTCCAGGGAAAAGGACTGCAGCCTCGGAACTACTGCTAGGGGAGCGTACGGTCAGGGGGGCGTAGCTTCTACGAGTTCTCCCTCCTTCAATTAGAGCTGTATTTCAGGCTGCTATGCTATTAGATCTTTTTTTGCGATTTGAAGGCCCTAGATTTTACAGTCTTTCCTTAGCAAAATTAAGCCATCCTTTGTGGTGTTGTATACCTCAATAGCTGGAGCTGAGGTGTGGAAATAACATGGTTAAAGAGGGGGAGAGAGAGAGAGGGACAGTTCAGTTTATTTTCAAGGGCATCTGAGATTAGTGGGCTAGTCTCTATTTCTTAGACTACAAAAGAGTGCAGGAGGTGATTTAAAAGCCATTTGTTGGGGCTTTCTCTTGCGGTTTTACTCTTTCCCAATAGAACATTTACTACTCAAAATATAAAACAACACAGAGCTCCCTCCTGCTTTTCCCCCCCTGGGATACTTTTTTCCCCTTTTGAGTTGTTATGACCAGGGCATGTGTTTGTAAAGAGGGTGCGTCAGAGCAGGGGCAAGTTGCAACATGGCCGAGCAAACACAAGCAGACGTGGAGGCCAGTCGTCGTTGGCGGGACTTACATTCTGCATCTCCTTCTCCACGGTGGGCGACATCATGACGACGCAGATGACCGTGACCAGCATGAAGTAGAGCGCATACATGAAGCGCGTGCCGGTGGACTGCTTTATCTTGGGGCAGCAGCCGCAGCACAGCGAGCACGCCGCCGAGCCACAACAGCATGCCAGCTGAAAGGGGAGGAGGAGAGTAAATAAAACATGAGGACAAAGAGCAGCACAAGAAACAGAAATAAACACACACAAGTTTCTCTCTTACTGTTACACACCCATCTGCACCCTTGAACACACTGCAATACTGTACTATAAAACCACATCAGTGCAGTGCATTATGGGTGAATAACTATCCTCTATTGGCCCGTAGTGTGTCATCATATTTTATGCTCTAATGGTTTTATATAGTCGTTTTTGAACATGGTGGTACATTTGAGTCTCTCTTTTCACACGACTACTGCTGTCAGACTGGAGACAGTGAAAGAGTAATAGCCTATACAGCGGTCCCCAACCACCGGGCCGAACCGCGGGCCGTAGCCTACGACATGAAAAAAATGCATGCAAACTAAACTCAATTTAATTCGCAATAATGTCACGTTTTTACATGGCATAGGCCTATATGCAGTTGTTTGATTGCACGCATGTTTGCATTTTGCAAGGTCTATTTTCTTACGTCTGTCTGTCCCGCCTTCAACACTTTACATATTGCCTTCAGCGCTGCGCAGCCTCAGGTCAGCTCACTTCACTTGATCAGTTCTTGGCGAACGGTAGTGTCACACAAAGTTAGCTTAACTGCTAGAATGAGCAACAAAAAACAAGCATCTTTAGCAGACACTGGCCAGGGTGTTTAAGTTGCGAGAGCCGCTGCAGAGATTTCTTACAGGAAAAAAAGTCACCGTTAGCTGCACATTTTAGTGATGAGGACTGGGTGTCAAAACTCGCTTACCTATGTGGCATATTCGGGTTGTTTAATGACCTCAACCTGTCACTCCAGGGGAGAATGACGACTGTCTTTAAACTGGCAGATAAAGTCGCTGCATTTAAAGCCAACCTTGATTTGTGGGGACGACGAGTGGATCGGGGTGTATTTGATATGTTCCAAAGTATAGTGGGGGTTTTGGGAGAGACTGAGGCAGGGCCCTTTCTCTCGCAGCTGGTGCGCGATCACCTTGTTGCGCTTTCAAATGAGTTTGAGCGTTAGGCTACTTCCCATCCTCCAAAGATCCACGGCAAACCAATGAGTGGGTCCGCAACCCATTGTCAATATCCCGAATAGTCCTAACATGTCAGCGCAGGAGGAAGAGCAATTGATCGAAATTGCAAATGACGGTGGTCTTAAGAGTGTGTATGAGGAAACCTCTCTGGCGGGGTTTTGGATCAAAACCAAAGCAGAATATCCCGAGATAGCTGAAAACGTTGCTACCATTTCCCACCACGTATCTATGCGAGGCCGGGTTTTCTGCAATGACTGCAACTAAGACCAAATTGCGCAATCGACTGGACATTTCAAACACACTGAGGGTGTGTATATTGTTCAATTTTCACTTCTTCAAGTTCACGTTTTTCACGTTGTTAAGAGTCTGTTACCTTCACTGTTCATACATAACTGGAGCTAGTTCTTTTCAAGTAATGCATGCACAACACATATGGAACATGGAACCCCCGAACCCCCAATCCCCCCCCCCCGTCCGTGAAAAAAAATAAAATGGGAATCAAACCGGTCCATGGTAAGTAAAAGGTTGGGGACCCCTGGCCTATAAATTGTTATGAACAGATTAAAGTCTTGTGTCGAACAAATAGGCCTTCTCAGTTTTGTTGTGGATATTACATTTCTATGCCCACTTGCCAAAAACACAACACTCAATACAGAACTCATGAGCTCAGAACCGCAGATGTTTAAACAAACCACACGTTGCTCCCATTGGTCAAGTGCTTGCTCTAGCCATCCCAAAGACCAATTCTTATTGGCTGCTGAAACGGCAAGAGCAGGATTGTTTCCATGGCCGCCTGTCAGCAGCAGTAAAGCAGCAGTGGGGAAGGCGCATCCAGGGAGATTACAGGCATTACGGCTGTATCAAGTCTACAAGGCAGCTGATGGGGGCTTGAGAGAGTGCACCTGGAAATGTCTTTATCTGCTCATCTGCTGCTGAATGCTGAGTGGAACTTTTCTGTTGCAGACAAAGTCTACAGGATGGAGAATAGATCAGAGATCCAGGCTAACAACTGTAAGGCCTACACTGTTCATATGAAACCTTTTTAGCATGAGCTAAAAACACAATGTGTAAATCAAGTCTACATGGGATAGAGGAGGGTGAAACGAAAAATAAGCTTTACCCAAATTGTGTGTTAAAGCCTCCTTTCAGGTTTTTTCTACTATTTACCATTACATATGGAATAAAGTGCAAATGATTTACTCAAACACACAACCAAAAAAGACAGCAGGGGAGGGATACCTTAAGCAAATGCCCCATCCCAAGCTGTGGCTGGAACCAATGTGGGTGGGTGAAGGGGGAGGGGACACCCTGTGGTCAGCATGTCCAGACCACTGATCACCCACCGACCCACCCTGAGTAAAGGGCCCTCCTTTGTGTTGGTCAGTGTGGCATGAAGGGAGCGCGGCCGGAGTCTAAGGCCTAGGCCTAGTCCACACGTACCAAACCAATATTTTTTTCCTCTGTCTTCCTTGGAACCGTATCAAGAATATTTGCGTCCAAACGGATCCATCTCAACACGACTCAACACATTACTTCATACCCCAGGCCTATAGGTGGCACTGTTTCTTTACAGAAATTGACCAAAACTTGCACTTTACAAACAGACAGAATAGGCTACGACGAAATGGCTAGTGCAAGGAAACCAGAATTGTTTGTGGGGACTGATGGTGAACTGTCAACTGTAGTCCACTGTAAAACTAATAAACTTTATTTTACGGTTTGTGAAGGGTGCAGTCCCGTCCTTTATTTGGCTAACGCAGGTCGGCCTACTAATCACCTTTACTTTCTTTGGTTGTAGGATAGTCCGTGATTCACATTAGTTTTGGCTATCACCGCAATTAGGCTACTAAACGCAAGGCTTACCCAAGTTCTAGTCTATTCTGTCGCCACATTTATAATACTGCTATAAAACCTTCGTTAGTAACAGTCAATACTTTTGCCTGCATCAAATTGCGCATTTGCATTCAGTGTGCTACCATCGGCTTAACGTGAGTTCTAAGCGTCTTTGTATGCTTATATCACTCGACTGTGAATGCATGTATATATATGTTATAAGACATGTAATATAAATGAATGACACTGGCACTACGCACAAATTAATGTAGCCTAAACTTACACCGCACTTTCCTAATAACTTAAGTTCTCTCGCGTCACTGACAGTAGCTAGAATGCATAAAAAAACACCGGGAAAAACAGTGTTCAGTCCACCAAGTCATAAGCTATCGGCGCTGTGCAGCACCAGTTGTGATATTTATCTTACGGAGTGTAATCGTAGGTAATGTCATGTATGAAAACTAGTATTGTTAGGCAATACTATAAGTGCAAGTCCAGGGCAGCTGAGGTGTGGCGATGACATCATCGATATGCAAGCAGCATGTGCGGTTTCGCTGTCTAAACGAATTCAAACGGGCTACGGTTTCAGATTTTTCCACTCTGGGACCAGGTTTCAAAAAAGTGCGGTTTCGGGCAGTGCGTTTACAGGACTCGTTTGGACACTCGGCCAAGACGAAGCAAAACCTCTGCGTTTAACCTAAAAAGCGTCTCCGTGTGGACAGGCCCTAAAGAAAGGCCTTCAGGCTACATCCCAACCCCCTACACTGACCTCTCCCATGCTGCGTAAGAGATACTAGCCCGAAAGCTCCCCCACACATAGGGGTGCACTCTTGGCCACTCGAGTGCAGTGCCTCCCTTTCTTGTCCTCCAGCTGCTAGCTGTGGCCTTGGGTGAAAGGCGATAGGACCTCGCTGCTTCACACACAAAGGCCTTCCAACTCCAAGACAATGACCTGGCCGCTGTAACCCCATCCGTGGGAGCGACAGAGACTGTTGATGGAGACTTCCTCGTCTTGCTTGACTGATCCCTGCTACCAGGATCTGTTGTGCCGAGGTCCTAGCTTTAAGGCGCATCTTTCAAATGAAAACCTGTGTGACTGCATAGCTGAGTGTTGGTTGCAAGACTAGCTGTGCTAGTCAGTGCTGCTGTGTGTGGTGCTTGACAACAAACTGACTCACGGCGCATTTGGCGGCATACGCATGAGTCACCAGGTCAGTTGGAAAATCCATGAAACACAACAACTCAAACAAGAAAACACAGCAAAATGTCCATGGATTTGTGTCAGTGTGTTAGCCTAAGCTATTACAGATTTGTGAGAAACATGGCTGGAGTATCCTTATTTTGAGGAGCAATTAAGAACAATCTGGATTTGTATTTTTTTTATTGTATTTAATGATTATTTACTGAGCACTTGTGTTGTAAAAGGCATGTTAATAAAGTATCTCTGTTCCGTCAACAATGCACTTCCATTCAATGCAATGCTTCGATCTTTCCACATTTCGGGACATTAAAATGGAACATTTGGTCCACTTTTAGCAGCTCTTGTAACAAAGTCAGAGGAAGTGAACAATGATTTGGCCTAATACTGTTTCTGCATCTGCAACATCAAGGGCAGTAGTGGAAAAAACAGGCTTGACAATAACACCACAGATACAGTTTTATCAATGAGTCCTTTGTGGTACCACTGCCCTGGTAACAGGGTGACAGTACGAGAGAGACAAAAATGTATTACTTCACTGTTTCAAGTATACACAGAAGTTGCCTTTTGTCTTGAGTAAATAGAGACCATGAATACGCTAGAAATTCAAGGACTGTAAGCTGTTGAATATCTGCCAAAGAATGAAATGTGTTTCACACTTACTATTCAGAGGGTGTGTGAATAATCACTATGCAGGTGTGAAAAAAAACAGGCAAAACAGAAGGCTAACTTAAGAAAAAAAAAAAAAACTGGTAACCTCAAGCTTCAACCAATCTCTTAAACAAGAAAGCCTTCTCCACACAAGCCACAGATTTAGGTTGAACAGAGAGCTCCAAACCTCCCGAAGTCTACGGGTGAGAAGCCACTGCTCACATTGCAAAACTTTGAAGTGATAAGGATTCTTTGTCCTTTCAATTTAACTCTGCTGTGAAAATGAGGCTATTCCTCTGGAAAACTGTTATTGGAGTTGTTGGGGAAAATATTTCCATCTTTCCAGTCCACAGAGAATATATAGCCTAGCAAGGACACAAAGCCTTGCCTCCCCTCCCCTTCATGGAACATCCACATTACAATGTGTACTTGGGCAGGCAGCATAAAGAAAAGACCTCAGAGTGTAGCCTATTTCAAGGCATTTCATCATGCCTTTGCTGGGAGCCACCTCCTTGGCAACTAATAATGCAAGCGCATGTGAGGCTTTGCAATCCAATAGACAGCACCCCAGACACATGCACACATATTCGTGTGGATTTTATTGCAAAGATGACAAAACTGAATCACCATCTTTGCAAGGAACTTAGTAAACCTGAGAAAAATCACAGAAAATAACACACAGAAACCAAAAGCTGTTTTGGTCAGTGCCTTTTGTCTACTCTGAATGACCCAAAGAGGAAGCGTTCTGTAGGGATATCCCTGTGTCAGACATTCCCCATGTCAGCAACTCCATGGCAGTTTGTGTGTCAGACATGCCGTATCCCCAAGATGTCTGCCAACAACTAACTCCTGACAGGTCTACACTAATGAGACAGAAATCCAGACACTGAATCCCTTTTGGCTGCTGGGATCTTCCCCCTCCTTTTCCCAGCACTAATCTTATGCAAACAAACCGCCTCACAGATTCTACAAGGAAATGAAAAGACCACCCGCGGACCACGTACAATAATAAAAGCTCAGCCTGTAAATGAGGTCCACTTCAGGCAGAAATTAGCATATGGAGACTGTAGCAAGGACAATATTGACCAAAAGACCCTCCTTGAAGGGAAAACGCGACTGCTGCTTCATAATTTAAGATTAGCCGAAAAGAAAAACAACTAGGCATCTAAGCCACTCTTACAATGTGCTGGCTTTAGCTTTGATGCATTTTTATGAATACCACCATCTAGAAAATCTATGTAGCCTATTCAATCAAATGTCCTACATAGACTGTGCAATGTATGATTTGCCATGTTAGTGAGTCATGCTCAGGGACGATATTGGCTACAAAGTAGCACCTGTGTTCAGGATAATGTTGACAATAGACAATGTAACTTAGGCTATAAAAACATTCCAGCTAGGGTTAGGCTATATTGAATCGGACTCAAAACGGCCATTAACTCCAATCTAAACACAATGTCCGGACAGGTCTTTCCCCCCATTATTTAGTTGGTCTCATATGGGGGTCCTTGTAAATACCCCGAGGAAATTTCAAGCGAGGAACACAGTAGCCCAGCCAGGCACTTGCTCATCTTGCATATTGCCAACTACGCATCCAGCTCGCCAAAATGTCAGTTGTTAAAAGAAGAGACGGCAAGCGAGCTAGCCAAGTATTTGATAGAGAGTGGCCTGTATACGTGTTAACCAACTTCACATGAGTTTGGAGTTGCTTAGGAGTATTGTTTCTTTGTTTCAATATGTTTTAAACCCAAACCAACTCGACAATATCGAATTAATTCCTTAGCCATGTAACATATTTCCGACGTCCTAGAACGACAAATACTACCCTAATACAACTTTTTATTTGAGCATAACGTGACTTTCCACGCAAAGTTTATCAGTTCTTATTCAAACAATGAAAAAAATGCTAGCCCAGGAGCTACTGGACGCGTTCAGTCCGAATGCTAACGACTCCCTTGTATGTCACCGGGAAGTTTAATCTAACAGAGCGTGATTATAAAATACGGTATCTACTCACCTGACTAAGACAGCATGGGTTACACATTGTTACTGTTCAACTCGCAAATCCAATCCAAGACTGACGTTATATCCTCTTTATTCGATAATGTATCACTCTTTGGATTTAGAGTGATATCGCTCCAACGACTTCCACCTATCCTCACTAGCTCGACCAGCGTGCGTCTACTGAGCGTCTAGGCAGACAAAAGGCAGTGATGCGTAACTGAGTACACGACCCAGAGTGAAGATGGGCGACGGCGACGCTGTATGGAAATTTTGGGCAGGATGTCCTACGTATTTGTCTGTTTGCTTTAGAGAAGAACGATCACTGGTGTGATGCTTGGCTTGATCTTCGTTGCCCAAGTAAGCCTTCAAATGACATCCAAATGAATTTTCAACAATTAGCTACTTCCGTTGTCGTCATGGCTTTCGACCGAAACCGAACACACAAACCTAACGTTACAATATGTTGTGGACGGAACACTGTAGTTCTTCATGAATAACGTCACACTAAATGAATTACACAACGTGATGCACATCTTACAACAAATTTACCATGTAACTTAGACTATATAAGCTACACATTAGTGTGTTTACGTTCAACTGGCAGAGCAGTGATTTGACCTTTTTTTCCCCTTTGTAACCTATATTTTCAAAACAGTCCCTCATTCAGCACATTTGAGATTTAACAGACAAAATGAATACTCAACAACAAAACAAGACAAATTAGCCATAATTTAATTATGCAAAGCATATACAAAACATCTACAAAAATAAAATAATAAACAAAAATACACATCACCACTCGTTCCAGCAGACCAACACACTTCACATTCCATTTTACAGGCTCAGTCATTAAACTTTTGTGTAGAGGCTCCTGAATTCCCCAAACCAAGGAACATAATCGTGGAAATGTGTCTTGAGCCTCTGCCACAGACACTGGGCTATCTGTTCCACTGTCTCACTCAAAAAACCAATTTCTTGGACACAGTCCCTGAAATAAAACAGTGAAGTCAGAATAATTATATATGGTTCAAAACACACATCCATGTATGACCCAATTGCCTTGTCTGACAGATTTTCATGAAGAATTTGCAGTTCACTTGCAGTCTTCTCCACAAAATGCAAAAAGGTAGCTGGACAACATTAGTACAATACAAAATGGCAAAATAGGTCTCTGTTAGATAGATCTCAACAAATGTTACAGCCTCAGTCAAGGTTGCGCAGAATAGCAGTGATACAAATTGTAGACTAACCCTCAGATATGGCATCACGCTTTCGTTTGGTCCCTAAAACGAGGTTCTCCTTTTCTTTTAAAACTTCTGTTGAGCAATTTGGCCGTGGAAGCTGAGGTCCCGGGGTTGGTCCCGGCCTGTTGCTGAAATACCTCATCTTAAGGGCCTGCATGGACAAAGGAGAGGGATTGGAGTGAAATTTCAGGTCTTTCTCTAGGCATTGGATTAGTTACATTTCAGCTGGATTGGGCAAAGCAGAAAAAATATAGGAGGCAATTCACCACCACTGATAAACACCTGTTTAACAGCCCAGGATGCTTTATACATTATCCCCCCAGAATTTTACAAGGTGGATTAAGGAGCTTATGAGCTGGTTTCTTACCACTTTGTGGCATTAGCAAGGAATGTTTAGAATCATAGTGTCAAGCCAGGAAAGCTGGATGTCTCAGGATATCTGACCTGTGTCGCTGTGAGCCGGGTAGAGGGGTTAAAGGTGAATAATCCCTGCAGTAGCTCCAGAAGGTCATCCCCAGCTGCGCTGAATATATGCTCAAGGGGAGTTCCAGGGAATAACTTAAATGACACGTAGTCAGGGAGGTTGGTCATCCCCTTTACAAGCATACAAACACAAAGGCATAACGATTAGTTACCACAAGAGCAAACTTACCTGAAA
The DNA here is from genome assembly GCF_018492685.1 of Alosa sapidissima. NCBI lineage: Eukaryota > Metazoa > Chordata > Actinopteri > Clupeiformes > Clupeidae > Alosa > Alosa sapidissima. Next base: position 19,467,052 of record NC_055964.1, read on the forward strand.
ATTGTAACCACATGCTTTGAAATAGGCGTTCATAATCATCACCCTGCAAAATGACCACACTAGAGTCTTGCTGCATTCTTTTCCACTGAAAGACCAACTGAAATAACAAATTACGTGACATAGTCCACTTTCGTTAAGATTATAAAATTACCCTTGTATATTCCTTGGTGTTGTAAAAATAAAATAATAATAAATAAACAAATCTGATATCTTTGGTATTTTGAGTCTAACAGCCAGTTTCTTTTCGTTTAGAATTTGGAATTCATCAGTGTTCATGTTTAGCTAGCAAACTGCTATAGATAAAACTTACCGGCCATGTTTCTTCTGTTGGTGTTCCCAAAGCTTCAAATATTTTTGTCAGCTGATCTAGGTCTGAGTCTCCTGCTAAGAATGGCAACTGAAAGCAAAAATGGAGAGAATGGTCATAAAAATTATAATAGATAAGGGTTGCTATGTGCAACACACAGGACATGGCTTCCATTCACATGGCTCACCTAGTGTTGAGAAAAGCTTAGCATGCCACTCTAGAAACCTCATGTATAAACCCATATCAGGGACGGACTGGCCATCTGGCATACCAGGCATTTTCACGGTGGACCGACGCACCTTTTGGAACGATAAAATAGGCTATATATAATTTAATTCGTTTGGCCAACGAATAGCCTAAAGAAAGGACAGTCAGCGGCCCATTGGTTCATTTTCAATACTGACACTGGACAGCTCGTCAGGCCCCACCCCTTCCATTTTGGCTCAGAGCCAGGATTCTGTGAGCGCATCAAAATAGGTACTTGAAGTTACACGTTGAAATTACCGCGGGTGCCAGTAGTGCCAAAATTGTGCTAAAATAACACCAATGTAGAAGTTTCAGAAATATACAATATTGCAAGTAGGCTAGCCTATGTCAGCAACATGTAGAAGTTTGTTGAATTTGAGCGAGGAGATGTAAGCAAGCATACAGAGCAGAGGGACAGTGAGCAGCAGCAGCTGGTGGAGAGTGTAGCCTAGTTGAGGGTAGGCCTACTGTACATGATAACAATAACTCAGTGGTGATGGAGCAGGTATGTGTGACATGACATGCTGACGATGATGACTTATTAATTGCAATAATGTAATGACATGGTAATGACCGTGCTGTGATCATAATAACAAATAGTGCAACTTAAAGTTTTCTAAATGAATGATTTGCAAACCTGGACAGCAAAAAAAGTGTCAAAACGACTTTAATTGTTGGTCAGATTGATCAGTGTGCGTCAGACCAAAATTCAACATAGATGGCATGAGTGATGGTTGGTCTCGAAAGTAGGGTGTCGAAAGGGTTCTCGGAAGAGTTCTCTTGGTAAAGATGGACTAAAAGACTGTAGACTGATGGAAATGTAGGCTACAAAACGTTAAGCCATATTCATGCACAAGCTAACTAAGCTGTATACGATAGGCTACCGAGAGACATTAAAGGGAATTAGTTCTTGTAGGTGTACTGTTCTAAAATGTACCAGCAATGTAGGTAGGTAGTATAGCCTACAATAATAAAATATTTCCATTAACAGGTAACAAAGTTGCCCTGTTTATTTTGTGTTGTTTCAGTTATCCTATAGTGATAACTGGTATAATTTGCAATAAGGTCTACCACAAACATAGGTAATTTAGTTCTTTATACATAGGCTTCAGTAATGGTAATGATAGAGTATTTTATAGTTTAAATCTGAATAATTTGAAATGATACTTTGAATTCAAGCAGAAACTCTTCTTTCATAATTGCTTGTATAGCCTACTTGAATATGGAAATCATGTGCTTCATGGCTACTACTGATCAGTCAGAGTGATAGTGTAGTAAATATTCAAAAAGTCCTGTACTACTGGGCAGAAAAAAAAAACATTGTGAAATAGACACAGAGCATGTAGTGTGTTAAGGTTGGTACATGTATGTTCCAAAAACACTTGAATGAGTTTAATTCTAACCGGTCATGGACATTTGTCTTAATTAACGTAGTATTATAGCTTAAAATTAATATAGGCTATACAGAGGACAAAATGTTGCACTCTGTGTAGATTGTCAAGATTGTACTCTCTGTAGAGAAGGGCCATCTGAACACAGCAAGTGAAACGTTAGCCTGTCCATCAGCACTTTATTTAGCTGATTGCAGTCTGAAGAATATGGCAGTTGCGGACAGTTACTGGGCGGGGACCATAGCTTCACATGTATATTTGGTTAACAAGAAAATTAAGCAAAGTAAGAGGGCAAAAGGTTATCTGAGGATAGAAAAGTTTCCATAACACCCAAAAACACTTTGTAAAGTGGATTGATGACAAACCAATAAGGGATATGACAAGACGTCAGTCATCTACTGAGAAGATGAACCCCAAATTCTGATTGAACTGTTACATATAGGAAATAGGAGGACCTTTGACCCTTTGTGAGGATAAAGGATGGAGCACACGTACTCCAGCCTCAGATTTAGTGCAGATCTCAAATTGGGTTAAATATTCTGCAGAACATACAGTCCCTCTACTGCTCAGTGTTACATTGGCTTAGACTTAGGCAGGCTGTGTCACTTTGTAGCATTTTGATGAAAATATTGACAGTTCAACGGCTACTTTCATCTCCGCGTGTTTCCTTGGATCGAGGTTTACCAGAGTGCTAATTTGGTCTTGAATTGAACGGGTAGGTGTGCTTTTTCCACCACAATAGCCAGTGAGGCCTATATTTGTCAATTTTCAGTGGTCCACGACACTTAGTTGAAAATATATGCATATTTAAGGATAATGCAAGGATTCTGCATTTACAGTAATTAGGTGAGCCCGACCGATTTGAGGGCCGCTTGGGCCAAATATGCCAGGGCTGTCTTTTTGTCCCAGTCCGTCCCTGGCCCATATAATGATCTTACCCTGAGAAGCAACTCAGCAAGTATACAGCCCACTGCCCACATATCCACGCCAACTCCATACATCCTGGCGCCAAAGAGAAGCTCAGGAGCACGGTACCACCTAAAACGAAAAGATCATACAAAACTTCTGCCATCAGTATGTTCTTAAATAAAGCAGCATCAAAAATATTTTTAAATAAATCAAACAATTTTAATCAGCGTCCCATCCCACTCACCCCTAAGTCACATTACCACTTACGTATTAGAGATGTATTATACAACTCTATTACAACTGTAAATCAAGGGAAATACATAATCACTGTACATGAGAAAAGGCTGGACAGCAGTATATGGAAGAATAAACTAAAAAGACACAGTACCGTGTAACAACTTGATGTGTGTAGACCCTGTTTGGACTTCCAAAAGCTTTTGCCAATCCAAAGTCAGCCAGTTTCAGGATCCCATTTTCATCTAGCAACAAGTTATTTGGCTTTAAATCCTATTTGAAACCAAACAAGAAAAACAGATTGGATTCCTAAATGTCATTTTAGACGTATCATGAATCTAACACCAGCATTATATGTTAATTATATGGTGTCTTTCATGGGATTCTTATATCTATGGTCAATTAGATGGACATTCCTTTTCCCTTCACTTTATCTGGGATACACATGTTGTATTAACCATTAAATATTATCGGTAGCCAATAGCCACCTGCAACGTTTGACAATAACAATGATAGGCTATTTCCTTCTACAAACACTTTGAAAAAAACAAAAAGACCTTGGTATCTTTTATCAGTCATAACAGTTTGATTGTAAGTTGCACCATCTCTGTTTGTTTCAATATAGTCTCCCCACCCCCACCCCTCATCACATGGAGATAACCACTGTGTTGTTCCTCTGCGTCAAAGGCACTTGAACTGACTTTCCATACGCCACTTTGTTCTCTTTTTGATCATGAATAGCAATATGGGCCATTTCTCACAGAAATAAATACCATAAAACTCATTCTCTGCTGACAATTATGGTTGATTTCTAAAAGCAATGACTAAGACAGGCTGAGGTAAAAGCACATAGAAAAGAGGCTTCACTATTATTTATATTAATATTATTAATTACATGATTTATTACATATTACATTTTTACTGATGGACCACCTACTATGGCTCTGAGAGGATGCCGTTAACTCAGTATAGTTTGAGTCTTTCATGCTCGGACTTTATAACCACACCAAGACAATAAATCATCACAGCTGCCCTTGAATTTCTTTTTTTTTTTTTATAAAGACACACGGAATGCAAGCACACATCTATGTGGAAATTACACTACCCCAGTGTAGCCTAGAGTGCAGCCTATGGCACCACCCTGTGTAAGATCCACTGTACCCTAGAGTGCAGCCTATGGCACCACCCTGTGTAAGATCCACTGTACCCTAGAGTGCAGCCTATGACACCACCCTGTGTAAGATCCACTGTACCCTAGAGTGCAGCCTATGGCACCACCCTGTGTAAGATCCACTGTACCCTAGAGTGCAGCCTATGGCACCACCCTGTGTAAGATCCACTGTACCCTAGAGTGCAGCCTATGACACCACCCTGTGTAAGATCCTCTGTACCCTAGAGTGCAGCCTATGACACCACCCTGTGTAAGATCCACTGTCCCCTAGAGTGCAGCCTGTTTTTGTACTTCTTTGCTCGCTTTGAAGCACAAAACAGCACTTGCCCACAGAAGACCCCTCCCCCTCCACACGAGCAGCCCCTGTGCCTCTCTGCCGACAGCGTGAAGAGGACACTTGCTGCCATCAACACCCGTAAAGCAGCAGGCCCAGACAACATCCCAGGTCGTGCGCTGAAGGACTGCGCTGAGGAGCTTAAGGATGTCTTCACAGACATCTTTAACACTTCCCTGAAGCAAGCCATCGTCCCATCATGTTTCAAAGCTGCCACCATTATACCTGTGCCGAAGAAAACTGCTCCATCCTGCTTTAATGATTACCGCCCCGTGGCACTGACACCCATCATCATCATGAAGTGCTTTGAGCGGCTTGTCATGTCACACATCAAATCCATTCTCCCCCCCACCCTGGACCCCTTCCAGTTTGCATACCGAGCCAAACGGTCCACAGAGGATGCAATCTGCTCTGCCCTCCACCCAGCCCTCACCCACCTGGAAAAAAGAGACTCATATGCGAGATTGCTGTTTATAGACTTCAGTTCTGCATTCAACACCATAATACCACAACAACTCATCTGCAAACTTGACAAACTGGGACTCAGTACCTACCACTGCAACTGGCTACTGGACTTCCTCTGTCAGAGGCCTCAAGTAGTACGTGTTGGCAACAATATCTCAAGCAGCATCACACTGAGCACAGGGGCCCCCCAAGGCTGCGTGCTCAGTCCGCTGCTCTTCACCCTGCTGACGCATGACTGCACTGCAACCTACAGCAACAACCACATAGTGAAATTTGCTGACGACACAACTCTGGTGGGTGACGCTGACGTTCTGCAGGGACAACAACCTCCTGCTGAACATCAGCAAGACAAAGGAGATTGCTGTTGACTTCCAGAGAGGTCACACCCAACACCCGCCACTGACCATCGATGGTGCTGTGGTGGAGAGAGTGAGCAGCACCAAATTCCTGGTGGTGCACATCAGTGAAGACCTCTCCTGGACCACCAACACTGCATCACTGGCGAAGAAAGCTCAGCGCCGCCTGTACTTCCTGCAGAAACTCAGGTGAGCAAGTGCTCCACCAGCCATCATGACCAAATTCTACCGAGGCACCATTGAGAGCATCCTCTCCAGCTGTATCGCTGTGTGGGGAGGAAGCTGCACTGAATACAACAGGAAAGCCCTGCAGCGCATAGTGAACACAGCTGGAAGGATTATTGGTGCTTCACTCCCCTTCCTGAAGGACATTTACACCTCCCACTTCACCCGCAAGGCGACCACAATTGTGAGTGATGCAAGTCACCCCGCTGACAATTTGTTTGATCCACTGCCCTCCGGGAAGAGGTACAGAAGCCTGCGCTCCCGCACCACCAGACTCACCAACAGCTTCATACACCAGGCTGTTAGGATGCTGAACTCTCTCCCCCCTCCACCCTCAGCCACATAACATCCTGGACTTTTGGACCCACAATGGCTGCCTTGCACTACTCCACTTGTACACTTTGTAACTTGTTGTTGTTGTTGTCCTGAAAACACTTCTGAACACACTTCTGCTGCTCTTACAGTACATAACTTGCACCACTATGCCACTTGCATACTTAGGTCAAACAGAACTACCTCAGCCATTTATTGGCCTGACTTTTGCACTATTATATTGACTGTCTACTGTATGCACAATTGCAACCCAAATTTTGCTGCTCTTATTTATTCATTGTATGTGCCTTTTTATTTACTTTTTATATTGTTTACTTGAATGTTATGTTTGTCTGTGGACCTAATTGGTAAAATATGTCTTGTCTCCACTGTGGGATAGTGGGAAACGTAATTTCGATCTCTTTGTATGTCTTGACATGTGAAGAAATTGACAATAAAGCAGACTTTGACTTTGACACCACCTTACCCTGTGTAAAATCCACTGTACCCTAGAGAGCAGCCTATGACACCACCTTACCCTGTGTAAGATCCACTGTACCCTAGAGTGCAGCCGTGGCCTACTGGTTAGCCACGGTTCTAAATTAACACCTGCCACCCCGCCAAATGCGGGTTAAAATTTATTTTAAAATGTATTTATTTATTTAATAAAAACTTACTAGCCAGTTTGGCCGGTGATGCATGAGGCATTACATGCATGATACATAAGGCTCTGTTTTCGGTCATATATCCCCCGGCAGTACATTTCCCATGACCACTGTGCCGTAATGCTACGTCGGCTGCACGCAGTTTCCAGTGAAACCAGCGCGAGAGACCATGGAAACGAACGGAGCGTCTACCAGAAAACACAAGGAATTAGAAGAACGAACGGAGCCAGAGCAGGGAGGACAGACTGAAAGAGGAGGGAGTGTTATGTATTTGTGTTATGTACAGTGAACACATGTACATAACACAAATACATAATGCATTACAAAATATTAACACAATTAACGCATTGTGTTTACCTATTTCCTTTGTGGGCGGCTGATGTCATGTAACGGAGGCCGCAAAACCTGAAGCAGCAAGATCGTTTATTTTATTGTCTATGGAGTTAGCTGAAGATGGAACGTGAGGAGCTTGTAGGCGAACATTTTCCGTTTTAAAAATGTAGCCTGATCAGTTATCACCACCACCACACGCATCACGCACTGTGCGTAGGGCACCAAGAGACAGTGGAGGGACCAACATTTAGCCAATAAATAGTAGCTGTACTGCAAACTGTTTTTCACTCTTGTTAGAGAAAGTATACAATGTCAACATGCACCAACAGTATGTTACATAAAGATGACTTTTCGGGTCCTCTCTATAAAGATCCAAGTTGAACATAGGCCCTATGCTACTCCATTTAATTGAAAACGCGTCTGAGTGCGCAGGAGGAAGAGAAAACGAGTGGCAGGTTCTAGCTGGCTTGTCATTGTTGATGATAATTGATATCTCCTTTTTATTAAGTTAAGATTAAACTAAATGCGGCAGTCGTTGGGACAGACTTATGGGGGCGAGAAAAGGAATGAAGCAGGGGATGAGGATATTGACAGAGAAATAGATAGATAGAGATCCCAAACATAAAATAAAGTGTTTGCACTTTCTGTGTATATTTTGTGGTATGTCTTCATGCCAACAATGTTAATAATATGACCAAATGCATTCAGTGACACTCATCTCATAAACTCATAATTCTCTTATTTTCACCGGAAAAAAAAATGGCTAATAGAAATTCTGATTGGCTAGTAACTTTAGAAAGTTATCAGCCACATTGGCTGGTGATCAAAAAAGTTAATTTAGAACCCTGGGTTAGCGCTTCGGACTTGTAACCGGATGGTTGCCGGTTCAAACCCCGACCAGTAGGAAGTGCCCTTGAGCAAAGCACCTAACCCCTCACTGCTCCCCGAGCGCCGCTGTAGCAGGCAGCTCACTGCGCCGGGATTAGTGTGTGTGCTTCCCCTCACTGTGTGTTGAGTGTGTTTCACTAATTCACAGATTTGGATAAATGCAGACCAAATTTCCCTCACGGAGTAATGTAGTAAGAAATTTTGGCCTGGAATTTTGGTGTTCACCATATATGTACGTGTGCTATATTCAACCATTTACTCTTTTGGTATGGTCTGTGCACATGTTGGAGAAAGAGACTCTGCTGTAAGCAGAAAGTGAAGGAGAGATTTATGAGGTAACATCTGTGGAATGCCATGTTCAAGGTGTTTGTGCTGCCATGCTGAGTGTGTGTGTGTGTGACATGCTGTGTGTGTGTGTGTGTGACTGAAAGGAGTCTGTGTGGCCCTCGCTTCAGCAGGGCTGGCGCCTAAGACCTTATTTACTGTCTTGGGGTCAATCTTGACTGGATTCTATAGATGTCAGTCATTATGGGACACAACCCAATAGATATGGTTGACTCTTTGGTAACTATGTCGTAAACAGGTTTGCGTACCATTAATGGAGATGTCATGTCTTGTCTGACTTGTCAGGGGGGTATAAAAAGTGTATCCTTGTTTGTAACATCAGACTGCGTCTGTTAGCAACACAACGTAGGTCTCCGGATTCGTGAATAAAGCTCTCTGAGATTTCTGACTCCACTCCTGGCTGACTGAGACTTCATTTCTCAAACAATCTCTAGACAAATGTATGTTCCTACAGTATTTATAATTATACTTAGCCTATGACACCACCTTACCCTGTGTAAGATCCAGTGCCGGTGCATGTACTCCAATCCCTGAAGTGTCATCAGTATGTAGGCTTTAATGTTGGCCGGGGTTAATACAAGGCTAGTGTCTTTTATAATCACCTGTTGAGAAGAGGAACGGTAAAAACCAACAGACTTTAAGACATTGTTAAGATGCTATTACAGAATGCTAAGACACAACAAACATGACAAAATGCCTCAATAGGCTAGATGATGTAATTTAATAAGATGCTATTAAAGAATACAAGAGACATAAAACTACATTTCATCTTACATCGCCACATTTTCCCTGCCTAACCAGCAACACCAAGAAGTCGACAGAAAGATATAACGCAAAGAACACCCAGTTCTTATAAAAGATTCAAATTAAAGTTTTATCACCTCTATTTATTACCGCACATTATGACTGCATAACCACAAGCGCTTAGTAATAATGCAAGAATACGCTGTAGGAGAGATAAGTGATCCTGCGTTTCCAGCTCTCAGATACCACAATGCAGGTTGTCAGTAATGCAATACATTGGATCAAATACGATTCAAATGTTATATATAACTGATAATTGCTAGGGCTTTTATGGTAGTGGTATCATTTTCCTAAGTGCCTTCTAATGTTTTCCTTCCCAAGGGATCTTATAATCAACCGTAACTGGTTTTGTTCTGTTGCCAGATCCTCTGAGTGTAGCCTGTTGGCACTGTGTTTATGTGATAACACACACATCCAGCTACAGAGCCTTCTCTAAACAGGTTATGATCTGAAGCAAGACATGTGTACTCATATGACAGACTCATGTAGATATCACAAATATCTACACACATTACACATTACAATATTGTGGTTTCTGCTTGATCTTCATATGATACTAAGAATAAGATGAAGAAGAAAAAGCAAACATTCTTTTTTAATGTGCAGTCTAATTACTCTCACAGTCATAAACTTAATCAGAGATCCATTTCACATCATACAATCTACCATTTACAGTATTCAATTACACAACCCCAATCATCGGAAAAATAGACATATATCTGGTATACCAGATATATCATATATGTGCCCTTCATATGACATCATATCAGCACTTACAATTATGCATATTTTACAGTAATTACAATCTCTTACCTCCAGATCTGTTTCCATGTAATCAAACACCAAACTGATGTTAGACTTGTGTCCAAAAGCATCTAATAGCTGTGGGATTCAAGAACAAACAAACAAACAAATAAATAGATAAAATAATTCACATCTTGTGAAATGCCACAGAGCAGGATGCTATGTAACAAAAATACGCCACATCCACAATTACATGCTTACTACCTTGGAAAGCAGTATTTATAGATTTGCATTCTACACAGACTTCTCTAAAATCTCAGACTGGGCTGACTGCAAATATCTGAATAAATTCTCACATACACCTATAATGTTTGGGTGACTCAATTCCTGCAACAGCTTAATCTCTCGAAGGGCTGTCCGGTTAATGCCTGAAAGAAAACATGAATCAAGAATAAGGCAAGGCTCTTACATCCCCACAGACTTCATAATAGTCTACTGTACATCCAAGCAGTCACGTTAACAGGAACTGACACTTGTTGTCGAGAATACAACACATCCGACTTGCGTGGTAAGAATTAGTGATACTGCAAGTATGCATGGATGTGCATGTATGTAAGCGTCTTAAAATATCACTTACAACAGTTTGCTTACAACTGCAAATATTCTTGCACTTAATACACTACTAGGTCAGTGATGCTATTGAGTCCTGGGTTTACATACCATCTTTTGCTTCTGTTCTATGGCCAACTTTGATCTAGGAGGGAAATAAACATAAGACTAAAATAATCAGAAATTAATGATTGATGTTTGTGTTATATTGGAGTATTGACAATTCACTATTTAGTGATATTAAGTCAAAACATCATTGGCATAGATTGCCCATATCAACCCTTCCAAGTTATAAACAACCTTACTTTTTTGATTGCTACTATGGCATTTGTTGTTTTATCTCTGGCTTTGTAGACCGTGGCAAACTAAAACAAACAAACAGAAACACTCACATCAATTTTCCGCACAATTCAGTAAGATTGTAAAACATTTAAAGATAGTGTGAATAAAGTTATATCGATATCCAAACTGGACACAATTACCCATCAACTTCCAACATCAACAAGCTCCAATTCGTGTAGACTAAACTTCAACAAGCAAATGAGAAGCATCCTTTCTACATTAACAAAGCAGCTAACCCCTAAACAACTTTAAACATCCTGTTCTGTGAAGGGGGTACTTATTGTAGGATAGCCCAAGCTACAATCTATAAACTTGTAGTGTACGTTAATGATCTGATGTTAGCCATCCAAGTTGACTAGTTTACATAGCAACAGTATTGTCTCTGGTTTATTGAAAACTTGACTGTTGTCTCTAGGACAAGGCTAACGCTAGCTTCGGGAAGAATGAGCCAAGGTATCCAGTGCTATGGGAATATGTGCAACAATGTCGTGTAATACCTGTCCCTCTCCAAGAAATGCCAGTTTTTCATAACGCTTGGATCTTGATTTCACGTCCATCGCCATGTTCGTATTTTAAACTGTCTGAAACTAACTTCCTGATTATTAAAAGGTCATTTTCAATAACTTCCGGTTCAAAAAATAAATACTAACTTCAAGAATGTTTGAACAACACCACCATCTAGTGGTGCTAGACTTGGAGAGGGGTTTTATCGAGTTAGAGACTGTTACACTGAAATGACCTTGAGTGGAGAGAGTTTTTTCCAACTCGTCAGTGGGTAAGCTGCTTGATTTGATGCAGATAAATTAACGGTGCCCCACTGCTCATCAAACAGCGCTGTCAATATTCTCAGACCTAATTAATGAATGTATATCTTATGTTTCATCATTATAAATATAGACCAGGCCTCTATTAAGAATTTATAAAGCACATCATTTGATTCAATGTAAAACCTATAGCCTATGAATATAATCCAATACAATATGACATGTGTCTAGTAATGTAATGGATACAGTAGGCTAAGGTACTTCAGAAGTGCAACAGTTTAAGTGGGCTACACTCCCATTTGAAGTAGTATGGGATTAGGTGCTTTAGTTTTTTTATGGATCTCCTTTTCACTGTCTGAAATTGACCCACACAGAGGCACAGAGGCCCCTCTTGCTCACTCATACCGATATCTGTGAAGTTCCTACAGTATGAGGCTGGAAATAGTCTGCCTTTTCAGTTCACACTGTAACATCTAAACATGTTACAAGGAATTGGTGTATTCTGACATTTACAAAATGATTTAGCCTATTCATTTCCCTAAATAGGAAAATACACTTTTATAAGTCATAGGCCTACTTTAATAAGTAGACCACAAGACAAAAACTTGGTGGCACAAGTTAGTCACTTCTGTTCATTAGCCAAAGAATGTGCCATAACGTTTTCTAATTAACTTAAAGGAAAATTCTGGTTTTTAGCACTTAGTCCCTTTTCTGGTTTGTTTTGGATGAACTAGAGTGGTGAACACTGACATTTTGACGATTGGTCCTGTCTCGACTTTTCTGACTCATTTTCTGACGCCTTTGACTGCTCAGAGTGGCTGCCAACAGGCATACTGTAGGCTACTCAAACATGTCCTAAAACAACCACTAAACGTTCGTTGTCAAAACTGTGCAACTCACCGAGTGGTTAGTGGTGTTCGTTGATTATTAAAAGCAAATATATCGGCGCAATGTATATTTCCAGCCGTCTTATAGGCCTATTGTGGAACTATTTATTCAGACACCTCACAACCGCATATAAACTTCCGCTCAATATTTAAACCTGAAGCATAGACGGTGGCGCAGTAGGCTAATATCAACGTGCAATGAGTCTTCCAGAAATCAATGGGATTTTACAAAATGCCAAATAAAACACGACAGAAACTGTATTTCGCTACGCTACTTGTTTTGGAACATCAACGAACACCACTAACCACTAGTGATGGGCGAACAAAGCCTTGTGAAGCTTTTGAAGCTTCTTCCTGATTGTATCGCAAAATGATCCGAAACATCAAAGCATCGAAGACAATACAGTGACATCTGGTGGTCAGCAGAAATGACAGCGGCTATGAATTCGACACACCCGCGCACGAAGCTTATAACATGAACATGAGGGACAGAATGCACACATCATGCATAGCCTATGGCATGAGATGACTGAAAAGTAAATGAATTAATTAGAACTAGGGTATAATGTTTTAATATAGCCTAGTGTGTTCAGCATTTGAATTTAGGTGTGTTCAGTTGGTTTTAACAAACTGCAGCAAGAAATGCAGCTGTCTGCTATGTGGCAATAAACTGCCATACCCTACTTATAACCAAGAGGCATTATTTGGGTAATGTGTTTAAGAACTACACAGGCCATTGTTAGAAAAAAAAATAGTTTGTGAACATCGTTTCTTGCCGTAGGCCTACGATAGAATAGAGGTAACGATGGGGACGATAAATCTGGCGACGTGGGTTCAATCTCCGTGAGTCACTTTACGAGGAATCTTTATTAGGCTTATGCAATAACAAATATTTGAAATTTGACTTCAAAACTTTGAAAAGTTCTTTAGCAACAATGATTGCGGAGTAGGCTAACTAAGACAAGTCGCTACCTTAGAATAATAAGGTTCTATCTGACATTTTTGTCAAAATGGAGTTATTTACATATTTTTATTCTTTGAAAGTTTCTTAAGTTCAGATGAGGTGTTTCTTAAAGTTGTGTACATATTTGGACTTTATATCAAAAAGAACTTGTTCCATTATCCATGTAACTCTATGGATTTCTAAAACTTTGAAGCTCAATATCTCAGAACTACTCAAAACGCAGATAGAACCTTATTATTCTAAGGTAGCGATGTAACACAGGTTTTGTTAAATTAGAGCAGTAGGCTACAGAGAATACAGCAGTGTTACTCCTGTATCAGGGCAGCAGCAAACTTTCGAATCCAGCAAAACCCTTCGGTGACGTTTGAAGCTTCAGACGTCACCAATCACATGCTTATGCTAATTTGATACAAGCTCCAACACACTGTGTCTAAACAATTTGCTTCACAGGAGTGATACAAGCTTCGGTGCCTCAGTGTCGAATGTCCCATCACTACTAACTACTCGGTGAGTTCCACAGTTTTGAAAACGAACGTTAAGGGTTGTTTTTGGACATGTTTGAGTAGCCTATACAGTATGCCTGTTGGCAACCACTCTGAGTAGTCAAAGGTGATTCAAAACGAGTCAGAAAGGTCGAGACAGGACCAATCGTCAAAATGTCAGTGTCCACCACTCTAGTTCATCCAAAACAAACCAGAAAAAGGACTCAAAGTGCTAAATACCGGAATTTTCCTTTAAGCAACCAATTTCACCTTCATCCTATACTATGTACATGTCAATCACTTCTTAACAGAGTTTGAGTTCTGTAACTCATGTTATGTAGTTAGATAATGCTTAAGAAGAAGAAGTTATATAACCCTTTGCTTTTTGTTTATCTCATGTAAACATCTTTCCATCTTGACAGAGGTGAAAACATATTAAGGTGATAGGAGTTGTATTCCTTCCCCCAAACCGGATCAAGCACACGCACACTGTTATTTTGCATGCTGTATTTTGCTAAAACAAACTAGCATTTGCATGCCTGCCCTCGTCAATAATCCTTAACCATTGCCCTACTTTATCATCTACTGGCAGGCCTAAGGCCTATCCTGAGGAGCATGCACAGGAAAGGTCATTATTTTGACCTGAAATATTTTCAATTTCAAGTTGTCAGTGGCTTGGCAGTATGGCTTTTTGCGTCATGCACTGGATCTATCTGTTTGAATCCTTTCCTTTCCTGTTTTGCAGAGCCTTTGAACTGTCATCTAACCGCCTGTTGGACCCAAGGGCCAACTGCCTATTTATCCAACCACAGGCTCCAACAAACCTTTGGAGATGTTTTCCATCAAACATGGTTTGTGTGAGTGACACAGAGTGTCTTTGTTCAATTTCATTTCTGACCATCTGTGAATGTCAAATTCCCCATGGATGAAAACATTCAAAACAACAAAACGTGCCACTTCAAACCAAAACTTAAAGAAGTGTGAGTGTTGATCAGATTCACATCCCTGAAATTAAAGTTATTGTTGAATAACTGACCACTTAGTCAGATTGCACAATACAATCTGAGATATAAATCTAGGTAAAGTAAACTTTTACATAATATTGTAAAATTAGTAACCAACACTCAAGTCTGACACTGGTGCATTTTTACTTATTAATAATAATCTCCCCTTGAAACCTCCTGAACTCACTAAAAGCTCAAGGTTTTTGCAAGATCAAGGCTTCATATCAACTGTGTCATGTAATGTTGTCAGAAACTAGGGCAAAACCCCAAACCATATTTCCCTCCGCGCCTTTCTATGCCTTTACTTGTTTACTGTACACTTTGTAACACCATCAAATGTTTCCCACTTCAACAGGAAGTGGTTGGCTCAGTTTCTTTTCTTATAAAACGCCCACTTCCTGTGACTTTGATAAACACATTTGTGGTTTTGCTCACTAACCCCATCAGAAATATTTTCTTAACTGTTGCTGAACCTGCACTGTGCTGTCCAAACACAAATCAAGAAGTAACAATTCAGTAACAATTCAGCCAAAACAGTGCCCCTTACACACCATTATGTCCATAAGCAAGTAAGCATGTGAACTATTACAGTAACACATGTGCACACTTAACTACAGTTTCTCATCCCTTTGTAAAATTTAAAAGACAGAAATATGACCCATTGTTTATTCAAACTTAGTCACAGAGGTTTATCTATGGGAAAATGGGAACCTATGTTTCATTATGACCTATGTTTTGTTATTATATTATTAGACATACCGTACATTGCTGTGTACAGAAATTCATCCTGCTTGAAGTCAGCCGCATCTTTAGTTTCTGTGTTTAAAATGAATGTACCTGTGCCCTCTCCTTCAAAGTGTTTAGCCATAGAAAAGAGAATAAATAAAAGTGTACAGAAGAAATCCCCTGGGCCTTTATGCGACCATCAAACAGGAAAGCACAGCTGAGAAAGGGGAAACACTCAAAGTGAACTATACGCCCATCAGTCATGTCTCTGGCATAATCATTTTGATATTTTAAACTTTGTTTTCCAGTAATACCAGTGTAGGCAAAAAGTATCCATCACAATTTATGGGGAGAAAGAGACACTGACATCCTGCTGAAATTAGCCCATGAATCTGTTGGTGTGAGGAACATTCCATCATGAACCATGAGGATTTACTGTCACCAGGCTAAAACCTTCTGATGAAATAAAGTATTCCTATTTTGATTAGATTAGACAAAGGTCATAATTTTGTAAAGAGTATGCACTTTTTTAAGTTGGCTATACTTCTTCAGGAGCAGTGAGCTTCTTAAGGGTGGTATCTTATTGTGGTTCACATTGGCAATCATTTCTGCATGTGTGGTATTTTGAATTTAGCCAAATGGGTAGGCAAGACGGCAACATATTTATCACAGAGAGCCAGAACTTCAGATGAGTATACGTTTTGAGCTCAACAACACACTGACAGATAAAAAAGAATTAGGTGTCATTAGCTGAACAGTATTGTACTGAACTTCTTTTGAAAAATGTGCAGTTTTGCAAATGTAGCTATTCTCTCCTCGTATCCGCACATGCACGGGTAACTGTGTTCCACTTCATGGGTACTACTCACTGACCATACTGTATGTTACATTTTTCACTCTCCTGGAACACTGGATGATTCATCTCTCAACCCGGTTTTGACAGTGAGGAGGTGCAGCTGATGATGAGTGATGAGTAAGACTGTGAATACAGAAATATAAAAAAAAATGACACGTCAATCTGCCAATGTACACAGCCTAGAAAGGTAAGAGAATTATTCAAGATCCTTCTTCCCACGTTGTGGGCTAGACGCAGAAGAGATCAACCAGATCTTCAACACAATGAGCTATTCTAGTTACTTTAATGAAACTAAGTGGGATGCATTTGCATATCAGTGATCAACACAACCATTAGGATTGGATTTAGTATTTGCCTAAGTTTTAGATTAAAAAAAAGATATGTTGCAACAGAGCTTTCATTCATTAACATGCACCAGCAAATACAAAAGGAGGGAGCAGACAACTAAACGCCATGCACTTAAAGTCTCAAATCTGGGTTATGCTCCTTGCTCAGGGGCTTTTTTTTCTGAAGGCCCCGGGGGCTATCATTTATCTCATCAAAAAGAACCAAGATCCAAAAAAAGGGCTTTAGTTAAAGAGAGCTTTCATTATAATCCCTGGTTATTTCGCTTCGGTACTTCCTTTTCCATTTACTTGCATCATTAGTAATAAGCCTAATACTTGTTGTCTTGTTTTGTTCATTCCTGCCAGATGTTGTGGAGAGGACATCAGACATTACATTGTGGCCTTGATATAACTAGGATGGTACAAAACTTTAAACAAAGTAATTTGTAAGTAATGTGGGGGGCAGCCATGGCCTACTGGTTAGCGCTTCGGACTTGTAACCGGTGGGTTGCCGGTTTGAACCCCGACCAGTAGGCACAGCTGAAGTGCCCTTGAGTAAGGCACCTAACCCCTCACTGCTCCCCGAGCGCCGCTGTTGTTGCAGGCAGCTCACTGCGCCGGGATTAGTGTGTGCTTCACCTCACTGTGTGCTGAGTGTGTTTCACTAATTCACGGATTGGGATAAATGCAGAGACCAAATTTCCCTCACAGGATCAAAAGAGTAAATATACTTATACTTATTTCATATATAAGTAATATATGAAATAAGTAAATATACTTATACTTATTTCAGTGCTACAAGAACACATACAAAATGTAATTGTGAATGAAACAATTATTGCAATGACAACTTCTTTCATATTGCTTTTTCATGGTTTGGATTGGCAGAAATGTTCTATGTCAAATGCTTTGTTAAAATACTTCAGATCAGGATACTTATTTAGTGTGAATTATTTTAACTCCATCAACAAAATATCCATAGCACAAGGCACAAGTTTTACACTTTGAGTCGATCATCACGTAGTTGCACTGTTATTACAATTACAATTCAATCTAAAGTTATAAAAGTGTTATACACAGCTTGACCAGACAGATGTCATTGAGGCCAATTTGAGAACAGTTGTCAAGAAGTGCATAATCTCAAGTTCACACCTGTCAGTATGACTTTGGTTTACAACTCAGTTCTTAGCATGCAAAGATGCCTATTGCCTATTGTTGAGATCAACACATATTGAACACACTACAGTATATAGGTCCAATGTATCCAATAAGGCCGACAGATTTTGGCTTAATTTCACCAGAACGTAAGTGCGTAATGCCATATGTTTTACTATAACTATCCTTTCAAGCTCTCTATTAGACCCTTTCATCAATAAAAACAAAAACAATGCTTGAACGTTCTATTTGGGCCCCAATCTACTTCCTCTACATTAAGATAACATATGGAATGTTAAAAAGGAAGTCTTGTGGGGCAAACTATGATGCTGATAATGGAACTCTCTTGAAAGGGTCCATAGCCACGGAGGCAGAAATGTCTTCCCGTATGGCAGATAACCAACTTGTTCTTTTATGAAGATGAACTTTTGAACCATCCGTTTTGAATGAGTCTAAACACTATGCTCTCACGTCAGTGATATCCAAGCCATCCCTCAGTTTGGCAAATGCCTTCTTTGTCCCGGCTATCCAACAACAAAGACTGTAAAGCGCAGCAACATGGCTGATCCTCTAACAAAGGTTAGTCTATCGGCCTTGAAGGCACAATGAGTTGCCAACTCGATCCAGTACACATCACTGAGATAAGATGTGATGATCAAGATTGCAGCATGGACCAGAGCTGGCCCAAGTCTGTCATGTCTCTATAGATACCACTCTCTCTCTGGTCAGCAGCAGTGAACATTCTCAGTCCTGAAAAACCTGCTTGTGTGTCTGAGATATGTTATCGCACAGTTCTTGGCAACCTCTCCTAATGCTGGTCAAGTGGCACCTCGCCAACAGTGTGAACAATGAGCTAAGCTTTCATAAAATGTTATGTCCGTGCAGTGTTTTGAAAATATTGTCAAAGAAACATCTCTGGCATGAAAGCAGGTGAAAGGAACTGGTAACAGGCCCAATCTCAATGTTGTAGTTGTCACATCTAGAGCTAGGAATTTGTTGTCAGTTCCATGTGGCAAATACTTCATTGGCTCTGTGTTATGAGCCTTTTCAACAACTGAGAAAAAGAGTGAATCTCCTCCAGGGCCACAGACACAGACGTCCAGTATCAAGCAGAGTCAAACCGGACTCATTCATCCATTTTTTCAAAATAAAATGTGAAAGTAAATGTCAAAGTAAATATATAAGAGTAGGCCCTATAAGTGCAATGTTTGTCATGTTATCATGATTAACTTATTCCTATATGCCATAATGTCTAATCTGTATTGGTAACTGCTATGGTCTATTAGATGTGTCTTGATACATGCTCTAGTTCCACTGCTCTAGTTCCACTAGGGGGAGATAAACCATGCGAGCTCATACTGTTTAATTAAAATTCAATTCACGTATGGTAAACCTAACACACTGATGAAAATATCAACGCAAATGCAGAGGCATTGCCTATGAATAAATGAAATACCTTTATTTCTCCTCGCAAAGGCGTTAGGCCTACCCAAAAACACCAATGTAATGACCTGCCCAATTAAATGCCTATTCAGAATGACCAAGAATAGCCTATACTCTGAAACAACTACACTGTTATTGCTGCTGTAATATTACATTGTGGTGTATATATATATATATATATATATATATATATATATATATATATATATATATATAGGCCTAATTAAAAACTGTAGAGTCTAAGCCTATGAGTTGTATCAATTATATTTGGCCACAAGTAATCTCGGTCTCTATGATGTATTACAATAATTAATTGTCATGATGAAATAGCCTAATAGGGTACAGAAACACTCGTTATAAGTGGTCCTCTGTCCAAGGAGAATTTGAAGTTGTGTAGGCTTTGCATGGTGCGCCTCCACTGACAGGTAGAGGCGACATTGAGCACAGTGCCTGTGCTTGAAGCAGCGTCCAGTGCATGTTACTGTGAGATCATTATCAAAAACTGCTGCGGGACTGGCAAGAGAAGGAGTGTAAAGGACTTAAGAGAAAACATCCCGAACTCTGACTGACCAAAACGAGGAAAGAAGCTACTTAGAGAAATCACTTTTACAACATCTTTACGTCTATTGACGATTCGGAAGCGTCACGGTGGGACTTTGGATACTAAAGGATACTAACACCGTTTCTCTCCGGGTTTGTTTTCACTGCAGTGAAGCAGTTTCATCCACCCCCAAGTCTATGATTTGAGAGGGAAGCTATGCAGGTCCCTGACCAGCAACACGGCAGGGCTTTTTGCACCCTGGCTTGATAAATTGCATAGTTCATCAGTGAGTGATTGCGCATTTCGTTCAACGCAGTGGACCTTGGAACGTTTAATTTCCGCTAACTTGTCGATTTGATCATTTGACCGTTTCTAAATTTTGTCTATTTTGAGCACCCAGTTGACGCCATTTTACTGTTTTAACGCCGTTTTGAAGCCGCGTCCAGTTTGACAGATTGCATAAGGCTATGTCATTTTAAGTGGAAATGATATAATAGCTTCCTGACTGGATGGATTTAAAATGATACATTGAAACTACCAACCGAACGCCTTGCTTGAACACAACGATCGGACATGGGTAAGTTTTCTCCCCATATATATGCTCTTGGATTCAAGATTCACGAGCGGTAGGCTACTGTATTCTTGTAACAAGCGATTCATTGGGCAAATCGCCTAAGTGTATTGCATCTTTAGCGACATGAAATGTATTCATAATAAGATGTGACTGACCTGTGCCGTAATGGAAAAACTGTAGGCTACTCTACAAAAATCTGTTACAAACTGGAAACGGCTCATTAAATCAGTTTGATGTAGTCTAACAGGGTTTTGCAAAGCAAAGTGAAAAATCAGTGCATCTGCTATGCCCATGATCTTCGGTGAATAGTTATGTTAAAAATTGCATGCAAAAGAAGGGCTCAATTTGCGAGTAGCTTAATTGCCCATGTGAAGAGGTAGCAGCATTTTTAGGCTAACGTGCATTTCTTCATAGTGTTTTTAGAGAGGTCTAATGCTTTGCTTTCTATTTAGGAGCTATTAGATTTTCTCATGTATTTTCAAATGTTTCCATAGAGTTTGGTCGACCAAATAAGGTTCCTACTCAGTTTCCCGCTATTTTAATTAACCAAGCATGCTGATATAGCCTAAGAGCATGATGTGTGCGCAGGCCGGTATTCACTTATGGCAAAATAATGTATTTAGTCTACTTGCAACCGAGACCAGCGAATATTGACTGGAGTTATTGGTTAGAATAAGTGATATCTTCACTTTGCATAAGCTATTCCATATAGTTCCCTGTTCCATGGTGCTGTCAAACAGTGTAGTTCTGATGTTTCTGCAGCCTATAGGTAGGCCTACATGCTGCTATTATCATTGCCCGTCAGGTAGCCTACATGACTTGTCATGTGGTAACCCTGAAAGGTCTTGTAGCATTGCTGGGGATGCTGATAAATGGCATGGGATGGTTTTAGTTGGTAAGTCTGATCCTCTGAGATATAACTTCTAACTGAATACTAAAGTTTACATTTGATGAGAACTTTGTCCTGTGTGTAGTCATCCAGAGAAGAAGTTGTGTCAGGAAGCTGGTACCATGCACATTGTGGCAGGCGTGCTGGAGAGGAAGCGTGTTTCTGAAGGTGTTATCTCAGTTGGGACCACCACAATGGCAGGTGACGTGACCTTCAAGGCACAAATGAAACACCCAGTTTCTTTTTGACACAAACCATTCCGCTCGTTCTCAGCCACTAACATATAAGCATCACAACTCAATAACTTACTGCAGAGAAGGGGTAGGCTGTGACTGTGAGAAGAAGAAAAAAAATCTGCCTTGCGTGGAGTCACTCAGTGTCAGTTTGAGTAGGCTACGCCACAAACAACTGTCTGGGGGCTCAGCGTGTCCTGCAACGACTGAGATGAACTGGTGAGGTTTTTGCAAATGCCTTTATGAATGACAGAGCTTGTAAATAGCTTGCAAGAATTGGCCATTTAGTGGTCAAGTTACCAGCTCCTCCCTCCATTTCACTCAGACTAATCGGATATGTCTATTATAGGGCATTTAAAAGCCAGCATCAGTGTTGCTCTTCTTGAAACTGCAACATCAGAATTATGTAAATTTCAGGTATAGCTCCCTTAGGACATATTTCTGTGTATATAAAGTAGCCACAAAAGTCAGTCAAAAGCTTAGTTGAGCAGTGGAGATCATACACAGAGATTAAACCAGAGGATGTTAACTCTTAAACCCCATTGTCATAGCCAAACCTAACATGGTAGTCCTCATGTTGGGATTGCAATACCCTCTGAACCGGAGGTTAAACCATAGACAATCTGTTCACAGTTGTATTTGTGACCCCTTCACACAATATGTCCATTGAAGTTAAATGGGCATGTGCCCATCCATCCAGACTTTAATATAAACTTTTTTCACTTTTTAAGTCTTTGAATATGACAAATTAATTGCTGCCCACTCCAATGGTGTCCACCCAAAGCTGGCACCCTTGCCTCCTCTCAAGTGCCAGTGCACCACTTGCCTTGTGTTGAAGAACTATCTATCACATCTCTACTACTTCAGAGGGTTTTCCTCCTAGCTCTACAGTAACATCCAAGTCACTCTCTGCCAAGTTCGTTTGTTTATGTGTTTTTTCGCTTGCTGCTTGCATTCATGCGAAAAGTCATATTGGAGCAACACAGTTTTTTATGTGAGTTTTCACATGGGTGTTGTGTGTTAATGAGCAGACCTTAAGAGGATTTGCTAATTGGCTATTTTTGAAATTGGCAGAACATGGGAGAAATGTCTTAAACATACACCTCATATAAAATAATTCATTGTCGGGCGCAGTACAAAAAGGAAGGAAAACTTGGAACTTTACATAGCAATTAGCACAAAAAAGTTGGCGATTTGTTTTCACAAAGAACTTCTCATTAGCACAGGCTTGGTCTTTGCTTTATTTCACAAACACAGCTCATTCCTCTCAGACTCTAAAAAGGGTTGGGCCCAATAGTTTTTGAGCGGTTGTCGACAATTGTTTTTTTTTTTTCTTGGACCTGGACATGGCTAGTTTCAGTGGACGTCAGCCAAACCATGACAGGAGACGAGGGAAAGCGAAGCGATATCCAAGGACAAATCTAATTGTTGGCAGCCATTTCTAGCTGGATATCTAAACAAGAACACCTTTTGGCAGTGTATGGTTGGAGGAAGGCAACCTCTTCCTTTCTTTCATTCTTTCCTTCTTTCTTTCAAGTTGTCTTTCTTTCATCCTGTCTTTGTGTCTGTCTTTTTCTTCTTCAAGTTCAGTATATTGGTTTTACATTACACCATAAGTGTAGGATGTTATTCGTAATTCTAGGAAAGCAAAAAAAGCACATCGAAAGCTTGATGTAATTCATTGGAGGTCAATAGGAAGACAATTGTTTTGGAGAATTAGTTAGCCACATCAGTAAGTACAGTTCAGTGGAAAACATGTTAATAAAACTGGATTATATTACTTTATTTGCAGTCTTATAAGTCCATGCAGTTAGAGCAAATGGCATCAGACAAATATCACAAAAGTGAGACTGACTCTGCTTTATTCCATTTCTTATTTTTTTTCTGGTTGTGTAGCCACTGTACCCAGCTTGAAATAGCATTTTTGGATATCATGGCTCCACAATTGTCCACATAGCTTCTGAGGTCAGGCTTGAGCAAATGTGGCCAAAGTGATGAATTGACTTGCTCGTGGAGGACTTCCAAGCATTTGTGTCTCTCCTACCAGAGAGCTGTCAAGCCTGCCACTCCAGAGGAGCCGATTACTGGTGCAAGGGGACAAAATCACTTCCCCCTCTACCCAGGGGGTGTGATGTGACTGCATCAAGCTCATTATTCTGGCCGTAGCCTTGTTGTCGAAAGTTCTCGTGTGAATGGTTTTGAATGCGCCTGTTGGCCTTTATCCGACAAGCATTACTGTGCTTTCAGTGTGGGCGTTTTTTTCTCTCTCTTCTGAAGAGATGAATTATATGTAACGAGACAACCACAAATTATACTATGCTGGGCATTGGAAAACAGATTTCCATTGAGCCCTTTTCTCTGTTGCCTTCTATAAACAGAATATTAACTTACATGATAGTGTTGTCATGGTATGCTCATTTTTGTGGCATAGCCTACAAATAAGTTATAATGAGCTACATGAACTGAATAGGATTTCAAAAATGTTAACATATAACGTGTTATAATCAATTATAGTGAATGAATACACTATATAATGTACTTAAACTCACAAAAATACATACATTATGCAACTACATATGCATATACATAGTCAACATTACTGTGTTATGGAATGTTACTATGTAATGCAGTGCTGTATTACACATTATACCCTACATTAAGTTACACATAAATCCATGGCAGTATGTTATATTGTGCCAGACTGTGCTGTGATATGCTGGGTGGTGTTGCTCTCCTAAATCTCTCGGTGTCTGCTGGCAGCCGGTGAATGTGTGACTGTTTGGCTGAGCTATTTGTGAGTCGACCTGAGGCCTCTCGCTTCATGGCCTTAAAAGGGCTCCATGACAGCACAAAATCCTTTTGCACGTGCTGTGTGTGTGATGCTCTTGCCCCAGATAAAGTGTTTGCTGCCAGCCAAGGCACCCAAATGCCTTTGTTTACCACCCCAAAAAAGACGATACTCTACGTAGGTGAAAACCACATTTAAGAGGCTGGCTGGCGATAGTTCTACAGTTGCCAATTGCCTCTGAAACAGAAAGAAAGAAAGAAAGAAAGAGAGAGACACCAAGAGGGGATCTAACCACATGCCAGCAACAGCAATACCATTTACAGTAAGCAGGCTGACTGATTGAGCGACACCAGGGAGGGGAGTCGTCTCTGGGAGCTCTCAGTCAATACACATCAATGCTGACATAACATGGCTGGCACCCGCCAGCCAGTAAGGAGGTTCCCCTTTCATGAAAGGAAACTGTTGCAACTCATGGAGGCCCCTGGACATTCTTCCCAACTGTTTTCTTTTTCCTGGAGTTGTGTGTGTGTATGTGTGTGTTTTTAACCTCTCAAGGGTCCTGCTTATTATTATTGCAAAGTTGTTATGGGCATAAAAGAGAATTCTAAAGGAGCATTAGATTTGATAGGGTGTCTCGGTAGAGATAGACACGTCTTCTTAAAAATGCCCAGCCTGAATCCAGGTTTGCGCTGTGAAAGACTGCGATGGCATTCATTATTTATGGCTGGTTTTACTGTGCTGGCGATCAAAGGAAATACCTCGCTTCATGTTGGACAGACCTTTTTAATCAATCCATTTTGTTATCTTATCACCGTTTACTGTGCTGATAATGTCATGTACCAGACACTGAGAATGTCCCTCTGCATGCGTGCCAGCAATGAACTTGTTAAGTGATCATTTTATGAGTAGGTAGCAAAAGACTCAGTGTTGAAGTGTTTGGCATAGATGAGGAGGTCTGCAGAGCATTCCCTAAAGTGTTGTGGAATGATGTTTATTTTTGTTGTGATGCATTAGGCCTATTTAACGGTGAAATATCAGTGGTCTGTGATGAGATCACTGAGGAATTGCAGGACTTTAAAGGATTTTTTCAAGCTTGAATCCCTGCTAATGGACGTTTCAAATCACCAGCTGGGAAGAATTCTCGGTAGTTTTACTGAACTGGTCTCTCTCGGAGTGGTGAAAGTGAGGATGTTTGCTTATTAGATGATTATACCCAATGACATCCTGAACACTAATGAAGCTGTACCACATCCTCCCTTTTCAAATTCCCCTTGTCCTTTGGCCTGATCTTTGACACATTTGAATGGTAGTTCACATTGGAACGTGTCTGTGTTAGTTGTAAGGTACACTGCTGCGAAAATATTGGTGTTGGATTTAGTCATACGTATCTAGAACAGAGCGCACTAGAAGAAAATAGTAATACTTGCGGACCCAAGTCCGCCTCTCGATTTCCAGATCTCCACTAAGCTTTATTTAGACAAACCCTCTGGCATTCTTTATCAAAACCATATGAACTAATGCGCAAAAGCCCTCAGCACACAATGTACCACATAAAATTCACCGCAGATTGGCCCAGCCGAGGTTTAAAAAATTGACTCGTCAGTTTTCAGCTGAATACTCAGATGGTGTCCATGTGAGATTTGAAGTCAGTGGCCAACAAGCAACAACAAGCATGCACGGGCTTTAACTATCTCCCCCATCATCTACCACTCGGTTAGAGGCCTGTTCATGCATGTGCGCTACACTCTCTTTGACGCACACTATCACAACATTTCATCGTAACACGGAGTGTGTACAACCAGGGTTCGATGACCTTAAAGTGTAAAAAATGGAGACTGTACATTTTCATTGAGGGCTGCAGATTTCCCTCTCTCTGGTCTCTGGAAAAAGAAAGGGAGAGAGAGAGGCTGGCAGAGGGAGAGAGAGAGAGAGAAACCCCATAGTGCTCAGTCCTGTCTCTTGATGCAGAACAGTTCACTCTGGAAGTGTTGCCATCCAGTGTAATTGGGCTTTTCCACAAGAGTAGCAGCAGACCAGGTTGCAGGTCTGCATGCTGTCTGGGAAGAGTCGGCTCTGACAGGGGCCGCTTGTTTTCACATGTTCGCACCATGAGCGTGATTACTCCTCTCACCATTAGAGTCTGAATTAACGAGGAATTGGGAGTCCACGTAGTGTGTGGTAGGAGGACTGTGATGTGGCAGCCTGTGGTGGGCTTTAATACTTCAATTGAGAGCATCCAGATAGTGCATAAAAAGACATGCATGGCAGTCTGTTTTTGTCTGCCAGTGATTTTAAGCTTTAAACTTCAAGCATGGCAGTGTAATAAATGTCCCACTGTAATGAAAAGAATTGTGCCCAAAGAAGAATAAAAAAACAAGGATTACGTGTCTGAGGGGCGCAGAATAACTGATGTTCACTGTTATTGTGTGCTGTACTAATTGCTAAGCCATTTATTTTTCTCAGTGAGGCTCTTTGGTTTTGGATGCCATGGGAATTTGACTGTGTGCAGTGTAGACTTCTCTGCCCATTCTGACATGACAGCGGGGAGGTTCTTATTTGTGTTTTGTTTGTGTTTTTCTCTCCCCTATGCAGTTTCATCTTGGAAAATCTGTATCCTTGTGAGATTCATCAGATTCAGAGAGCAATAACACCCAACGGACTCCGCCATCGCCACTATCGGAGAGGGTAGCCAGAGTAAGCAGGTGGGGCACCTGTTTTCCTGAGTTCGCTCCTGGTGTCCGATTCCCAAAAACACACGTTGGGGGTCAGCAATGGAGCAGAGGGAACTGTCCCGGGCATCCCGACCAAAAGCGGGCAGTGAGGCCGAGTTCTTCCCGTCCGGGAGCACCATCAACCGGGCGACCCTGGCAGAGCTCACCGGCGGCAGCAGCCTGCTTCCCAGCCAGGCGAAGGGGCTCCTGCTGCCCGGGGAGCGAGGGGCAGCAGAGCACGAGGAGGACGAGGATCTGGGGTTGGGCCGGGACGTGGACGCCAGCTCGAACGCCGACAGTGAGAAGTGGACACAGCCAGACGGCATGGAGGAGCAGGAGTTCTCCATCAAAGAGGCCAGCTTCTCCGAGGGCAGCCTCAAGCTGAAGATCCAGACCACCAAGCGCGCCAAGAAGCCCCCCAAGAACCTGGAGAACTATATCTGCCCGCCGGAGATCCGCATCACCATCAAGCAGCCAGGGGAACACAAGACAGCCAAGCACGGAAAGAGCAGCAAGGCAGCCAAGGAGGAAGACAAAGTACCCCCAAAAAAGAAGGTAAGGACTTTTCCATTTACTCATTGAGAAACACTTGACAAGCCGCAATGGGCATCAAAGCGATTCAGCTGTCAACCGCACAAGACGATCCATCTTGACTAGCTTGGAGATGTAGATGAAGATGTAGAGTAGCGTTACAGTGTTCTTGTCAATAAATCCTTCACTCAGCCCATGAAATATGCAGTTGGTGGTCAGATGGCATTTGAGTTTTGCTCTCTCTGACAGCTTGCTAGAAATACACCAGACAGGGCTTGGGAGTGCTGACACTAATTGAAAAAATGGATAGGGCGAGATAGCTAATCTACAGTGTAGACAGATTCAGTCTATAGATATGTGGCCTTTTTGTGTTTGATAAACAATTACATACGAGCGAAGAAAAGAAACATTCCTTATTCCCTATGCAGTTTTCCTGATCTGTATCTCCCCCCATTGTTTCTAAGGCTTCATCATGACTAAAGTGTTTTTTTTTTCTTGTGAAGAAGGGGAAAAAAAGTCTAAATTTGATTTGGAGTGGTGCCAAGCTGATAGAAATTCTGGGCGATGGCTGTTTTTGCTCCAGCTGTTCCCGCCATTCTGTGCAGCGGGTTGTGTGAAGCAGTCTTTTTCTGCCATTAACCTTCTGTGGCACTCAGCACCATAAATGAATAGGCACGCGCTCACTGAATCCTTGGTTTCCTCGAGATGGCAGCTTTTTGACTTTCAGTGTAATTATCTTGGTGAATGTTTTTTTTCTACTGTAAGCATGATTAAAAAGCACAGATATAAATGAGAAATCAGAGAGGCATTAAGCTGGATCTGTCTCTCAAGGCAAAAAAAGAAAATGTTGCTTTCAAACATTTTTTTAATGTGCTGTGGCATCATCTGATCTTTCCTCTGTGTGTTGGTTGGCCAATACATTCATGCCTTATTTAAGGTTCAGCTCTAGCATAGTTGGTTTACCATAATTCGTTCTGGAACATACAGATCGTGTCTTTCCCATGAGACATATATATAAAAAAAAAAAACTAATTGCATTCACCCTGTTTCAATTTGTTCACTAAAGCTCACTTTAGGGAGCATATTTAGAGTATAAAGAAGTCAGCATACTCTTAATGTATTTTTCCAAAACAGAGATGTTGTGCATTTCTCATTTTATGTTCTGGCAAAAAGGAGATGGCAAGAAAAAGTATAGAAGCTTTTGGGAGAGAATGAAAGGAAAAGCTTTTGATACCACAGCCTGACCCTATAATTTAACATAATTAGGGAGAGTATGCTTGCTTACTGAATCGGAGGGAAGCTGCCAGTCTCAGCATCTTTTAGCAAGAGCAAAAGAGCTTAAATTGATTCATTTCACCCTTGTAACATTCAGGAATTTTGTTGTTTGTCTCCTTGGAATACAAATCACCATATAACATGGACCCATCAAAGGACATATCTTATGAGATGAGTTCATGTTTGTAATTTTGCTCCAACAGAGTACATTGTTGTTCCCAAGTGTTGATGGCAAGGATACATTTCGAAATTATAGTTAATCTAGAGCCTAGCCCACTACTTGTCTACACAGACTGTTAAACTATTAATTAAGGTAAGCCTGTAGTATTTGCAACTTATTATATGTCACTTTGGAAAAGAGTGTCTGCTAAATCAATGAATGTAAATATAACATTAGTTTAGTAATAAACTGTGTTTTAAATTGAGGTGTTTTAAGAGTGTGCGACAAGACAAAATGTAAATAAAAGTCAGAGATCCTCGTATTTCCTTCTGTAGAAATCATTTTCATGTCATGCCTTATGCAGTGGACTGGCTTGGAGTAATCTTCTGCATGAGGAATGGGGGTAGGGAGTGAAGAGAGAGAGAGAGAGAGAGAGAGAGAGAGAGAGAGAGAGAGCGAGAGAGAGAAAGAAAAGACAGTGGGAGGGAACAAGGGACAGAGAGGGAGAAAGGCGGGAAGTCTGAAGTGCAGCTGTCTCTTTTTGGCATCTCCAAATTGCCCCAAAGACAGAAGGTCAGAAAGGGCATTAGCAGAGAGAGAGGAGGTGGCCTCCCAGCAGCCCGGCAGAGGGGTGGCCCTATCTGCGCCCAACAGCAGCAGCCACCCCCAAGACTGGAGAAATGTCAAGCCCCCTCCTGATTTCACACACACACACACACACACACACACACACACACACACACACACACACACACACACACACACTCCTTTTCCCTCTTTAATTCTCCTCTCTCTCTCACCACACACACACACACACACATACACACACACAGATACAGACACAGATGCACATACACACAGCAGCACATGTGTAACACAGTTAAGCACACTGTAATGTGAAATGTTGATGCTTTCACATCACAGCATGTACAATAGCAATTGCTCATTAGCTTCACCAAAGAGAGAGAGAGGGGGAGAGAGAGAAAAAGAGAGAGAGAGAGAGGCGACACAGCTCAGTAGATTAGATGGAAGTGAGGCTCATTCCGCCTCAGTCAGAGGGGCTTAGTGGCGAAGCCCGCCACCTCTCCTGTGCACTCAGTTACTAGATGGGCGGGGTCAGAGGTCGGCCTGTAATTGAAACCGGTCAGGGCTCGCCGAGAAAAGGGCTTACATCAACTGGCCGGACTGTGACAGCTGGTGTCTGGGCTCCCCATTTGTGGTAACAGCCCCCTTTTTCTCCCTCCTCCACCTCCTCCTCCACCTCCTCCTTCTCCCAAGTAATGAAATCACATCTTAGCCAAGGCACTTAAAAAAAAAAAAAAAACGGCATGAGGCACTCCGATGTATTAGCTTGATCTCTTTACATCACTTACAAATGTCCTCACCGCTCTTGTCAGTAGTTACACTCACGCTGCAAATTAGTTTGCGGTTAGCAGTCCTTGGGGGAATAAGTCGATGAATGTGATGTGGTGGAAATGTTGTCGACACAGTCGTGCCCCGTAGCTGTGGTCTGAAATAGATGCTGGCAAATTATTCCTTTTTTCTCTCTCTCTCTCTCTCCCTCTCTCTCTCTTTTCTGTTGCAAGAGAACTCAGAGATTGGATCTGTATTCCTGTGGTTTAAATAATGCACAGCTTGGGGCACGCTGTTTTTTTTCTTTTTTCATTTCCATGACATTTGTATTCAACAGCCTAGACAATGGATAGCTCCGAGCATGTTTTTTTGCCTGTCTTCCAAGAATAATTATCAATTTTGTATTATTAAGCAAAGATCTGCAGGAGGATTATCATAATTTGGTGAATTGCTGAATTTTAGCCTTCATCATTGAGTCTCATCCGTGTATTCATTAAAATTTGATGCCAGCTTGTGAGAAGAGGAAACGCAGGTCCTTAGCATACAGAGTGCTATTCCCCCAGTGACACGCATAGGTATAAGTGCATTGTGATGACTGAGGTAGATGGAGAGGCGAATCAATACGTGAAGCTGCACTTTGAACAGCTGATGTCAAAGATCCCTGGCCCTGATGCGCCAGTGTTTGACGAAGGCGCCCCCAATGCCAGTCAGCTCCACTGGAGCGCACACCTACACATACACATACAGTACACACATACACATGTATACACATGCACACACACACACACACACACACACACACACACACACACACACACACACACACACACTACACACTACACACATGCTCACTGGTGCAGATTTGTCAAGGGATGGGCTTGCCAGCTCTGGCTCAGTACTCCTGAGGCATCCAACACACACACACACACACACACACACAGGATCTATTTCCATCTCTTGCCTCTGCCGTCACCTAACAGGCCTATCATTTTTTCCCTGGCCAGCGGTGGTGGAGGTGGTGGTGATGGTGTAGGTGGTTTAGTTGCAGCTCCTGGGCTGAAGTCACTGGAGAGGAACAGGTTAAATAAATGAGAGACTTGTGTTTGGGTTAAATGCTGCTTTTGTGCCGTAATGATCGGGGAGTCTGGCATGGAGCAGATGGGCTACCTCCATGTCTCATTGTGTCTGGGTCTCTCTTTTTTCATTTTGGCTGAACTAATATGCCAGATGGTGGCAGAGAGGAAAGGCCAACAAGTGAGGCTCGGCATATGGGGAGCCTGTTTAAAACGGGACCCCGCTGTGCTGGGGGATGGGCAAGGGATGGATGATACAATAGCAGGTAATTAAGAAAAGGACTTGACTTCACCGGTGAGCCTTTGTCTACGAGTGCAATATTTGCTGAAAACCTGCCATTTCCTATCTCAAAA
This sequence comes from Alosa sapidissima, assembly GCF_018492685.1. NCBI lineage: Eukaryota > Metazoa > Chordata > Actinopteri > Clupeiformes > Clupeidae > Alosa > Alosa sapidissima. Next base: position 19,498,821 of record NC_055964.1, read on the forward strand.
AAAAAAATACATTTCAGGTTACAAATCAGTTTGATTTTTATGTGTGGTGGGTAACATGCTTACAAGGTGCAAGGCTTGAAATGGGCTTATTGAAGTACTGCACCTGTGATTCCTTTTCTGATTGATTCATCGGAAACGTTACTGTCGTCTCTTTCAGGGTGCCCTCTGCCAGCGCACGGTGTATTTGAATTTCAAACAGGGCAAAATTATACGGACATGTGCGCAGTGGATTTTTTTTTTGCCATGTTATTTTCTTTATAGGCAGCTACCACTTCTCAATTTCACGTTTGAATTTATTCTTTTGAAGAATTCATGCTCATGCCAGGGTGCATATTGATTTGGTTTCAGTCCAACTCAAGCCTGGAGTAGTTCTCTGCCTTTGCCAGCACATATTGAATGAAAAGGAAGTCGAATGCAGGTGTAGCAGTTTGGATTACACATTGCATTAGTTACATTGAGTTTCATTTGTACGTGCTCCAGATACTTTTTCAACTAGCAATGGGTTTTTTTCTTTGTGTGTTATGTTGATGAGTCAACAACACTGAGGAGAACCAGACCACTGTGTATAATGGCCTGATTGGTGTGAGTGAGTAACTAGACGTGGACTGTTTACCACAGGGCTGGCTGGGGGGGAGGGGTTTTCAAAGGGACAAGCATGTGTGTGTTGTTTCGTGCTGAACCCAAGGTTAAGCCTGCTGTGGTGATCACCCACACACTGTTCTGAACTGACTCTCTCTCTCTTGCACTGACTCTTACTCTCTCTCTCTCTCTCTCTCTCTCTCACTCACTCACTCACTCTCTCTCGCTCGCTCTCTGTCTGTCTGTCTCCTGAGAATTCATATGTTTGAGTGACTCTCGTCCCTCAGGGGGTTCTTCCCCTCTGTGCTCATTTTCTACCCCTCATTCTAGTCAATCCTCCCCAACCAGCCACCCCAAAAGGCTGCTTGTCATTTCAACCACTCCAACAAATGTTCCTACAGTCCAAACTGACTCTAATGACATCTGCACATTATATATATTTATTTTAAAAATGTGTGCTGTTCTTTCTCCTTTTTTTCTCCTGCTGTTTTTTTCTCTCTCTTTTGGCGGCTCAATGAAGCCATCAGTGGCAGTAATTAATGCCAGAGAAATGCAGAGACGGCCCCTCTCCATTGAGCATTGTAAGGTGTCTAATAGGCATGCTATATTTTTCTCCTTTATATTGAGCGTCTGCCGCTGACGGCTGTCTGGGATTGTTTATTTCTCGAACATGTTCATCTATCTAATGCGGTGGAGGTGCCAGATCTCGGCGTAAATCCATTTAAGGACCTGCGCAGGGTGATAAGGGCCTGGGGGGTGAGAGGCGGCCTTGAAGTGTGTCCAATCCCACGCCCACCCACCTCACCCCATCCCCCCAGGTTGGACTTTTGATGTCCTAACGGCATCGGGCCGACAGTTATCTGTCACTCCCACAACCCGTCTTTCATATCGGGGGGCCCCTGGAAGCCATCTTTAATGTCCGGGCGTAATCCCTCAGGAGCATGTATAGTGTATTCACCAGAAAATTAACCCTGACATGGTTGCCAAGATGATAGGTGACTTCCGCAACCTCTTCGCTAGGAATATTTATAACGGGCTATTTGTCAGCTGAGGACGGCGGTTGGGTGACCGGTAGGAAACTCTGGAGGGTTGAAGGGGTCAAAGAGAGTAACCCTACTGCCCGGCTCTTGGGCCTGAGGATGGAATACTGAGGTGTCTGTTGAGGTCATTTACAAAGCACAGCTATGTCAATATTGGGCTACACCAAATCCTGCCAACATTAATTTTTTTTTTCTCAGACAATGTTAAATTCTAGGAACAGGAAGGGCTTGCTGTAAATTCACAGGCATGGATTTGTAAGTGGAGTGCGGAGTGTGCTCCGTAGATAACTTTTTTCAGAGAATATGGAATATCCATTAATTGAGGTCCCTCCCCAAAGTGGAGCCCCTTTTTTCCCTACCCAGATCAGCATTTTTTCCAGCATGTGCAGGGTCCCAAATGAAGCCATCTACATTTGGTCTGGTCAAATGAAGCCATCTACGTTTGGTCTGGCCGGCTACAAGCTGTGACTGCCTTTGTTTTGTGAGCCACTGAGCTGGAAGGGGTGTGTGTGTGTGTGTGTGTTTTCTCTTTCTGGGAGGTGTGTGTATGTGGGTGTGTGTGTAGTGTGTGTGTGTGTGGGGGGGGGGGGGGGTGCACAAGGGATTTCAGAGAGTTGGGGGTATGTGTGTAGAGGTTACGTCTGTGATTTAGTACCACCGAAACACCAGCTGTCCCTCTGTGTCCGTCTCCATGTATCCCAGCCACCAACCCCCCCGGTAGGCCAGGCAAAGTGCCACTGCCTCTGATTCTCACCGAGGGAGAGGCACCACACTTCACAAGGTGATGGCTGCCACTAGCCCCCAATTACCCAGTTCATTTGATCTCTCTGTTTTATTCGATTCATGTAACCCACCCGGGAGTTTAAGGTGAAAACAGTCATTTTTCCATCCCAGATATCTCTCTTGTCTTCTATGTTTATGTCAATATACAAGTAGGACACATTGCCAGAGGGCTTGAAGTAGGAGTTAAACATCACCAAAAGGTGTTTGGCTACCGGAATGCTATTTGTATCTTCTGCTCACAGCCTCTTTTCTGTCATGAGTTAATTGCGGATCCATGTTTTGACCCTCTGTGAACTACAATGCTGCTGGTAAGAACTGCACTATGGGGGTTGTGTGTCTGTGTGAGTGGGTGTGTCTGTCCATGTGTGTGTGTGGGGGTGCAAGACAGGGTCAGAGTTTAGACAACTGGAATCCCCTCCCCTGATGAGATCTCTTTGGAGGAGGTTTGCTGTTGTTTTTAGCTCACGGCTGTTTATATATTCTCATTAGTGAATGAAGTATCGTTTGCCGTGTGGCAGGAACCAATGTCATGCAGTCATATCTATTAGTGTATTTACAATCCCATATTAATACATGGGAAAATATTTTAGCCATCATGATAACAACATTGAGCTGTGTCACTGCTACTAATGCAAGAATGTTAGACATGATTCTATTTACAGTCAGTGTGCAGTATCGCTCAAAGAGATCCTAGAGCCAGTTTATTCACAGCATTTTGCTTCATCTATGTTTTTGTTTTTTTTATTAACGCAAAAGATGCCCAGTTGAATTCTCATATTGGACCCAGGACAATGCAGCTAGAGATTTTCAAAACCTCAAGAACCATGGTTTTCCAGAATGTTCTAGTCATTTTTCCTGCACCCCATAAATCAAGCTCTTATCTTTTATTGGTCACAGAACCAGGTTGTTAAGTTCAGTGGCCATTCTTCATATGATGGCTGTGTGAATGGTAACCTGCCCACGTTGCTGAGAAAGAGGACAGATTTCTTTGTGCCTCGTTACTGCTCTTCATATGGTGGTAATATGGAAAGGTCAGAGTGGTGAGGCTTCATCATGACCCTTGATGGGAAACGGTAGTTGTGGCTGTCCCATGAGAGATGTCCAGAGAACTAGGGGGATGTGGTATTTGCATGTGATCATGTTCCATGCTTCCATTGGAAAACCACAGACACGGGAAAGCTGCCTGTCCTGGGTAAGTGTTCCCAATCCCTGATATATGACAGTATTTAGAGTGGTCGTCAGAGAAAAATATAAAATGACCTCTTGAATTTATCTTTTAATTAATAGGAGCCAGAACTGGGCACTTCCCTGTCTTGCTTTTATGGACCCTTTCAAGAGAGTTCCATTATCAGCATCATAGTTGGCCCCACAAGACTTCCTTTTTAACATTCCATATGTTATCTTAATGCAGAGGAAGTAGATTGGGGCCCAAATAGAACGTTCAAGCATTGTTTTTGTTTACCTTGTTGAAAGGGTCTATAGCGCTGCACTGCTTAAATCCTGGGTGAGATCGGCAGAGGCAGTGAGCCTGTGGTCAATAGTGCACTTCAGACCCTGAGAGCCGCCCTGTAACATAAATGTCCTGCCTGCTCCTTTGTGTCCCTGGCAACTTAAGTCCCTCCTCATCTGTCCAGATCCCGTCTTGAACCCTGTAATCTCTCAATGTCAGACAGCTTATCAGCCTTTCCAAATTGGACTTTGCTCCGGGGACCTTTGGCTGAGTGGCGCGTGGAGCGGCTATTACACTGGAGTTGGGAATAGTGGGATTAGAATCCGCTCAAAGCCAGGGAAGCAAGAGAGAGAGAGAGTGAGAGAGAGAGAGGTGAAAAAATCCCACCCATGACAGCCAAATGGAGTGTAAAAGCTACCAGAGTAGCCAGTGTTGGTCAGCCGCCAACATTTCTTCGAGGGTACTGTGAAAGATCATGTGACATGTCATCAAAAAGAAGCGAGCGGCGCTCCTGTGGAATGGTGGCCGCTTGGTGACAGTTCACCGAGGAATTCCTGCCTCAGATGTCCGAAGCATTCCCATCCCTGCTCTGTCACCAGAGCTTACAGCTGAGCTACAACTGTGTACATACCTCTTGGCTCAGCACGTTCGACCTCAAGATAGAATATGAAAAACAAAACCACCCCCGGCATCCCAGGTCCTATCACAAATGTGACCTTCAGTTGCTAATGGCAAGCTGTCATGGTAGCTACCATGGTAATCACCATCTAACTTACAGTTTGTAGGGGCAGGAGTAACACAAGATGGCTTCATAGCAACCGTGAAGTGTCTGAGGGCTGCCATGTTTTAAAACTATTGCTATGTGCCAACCAGTTTCATCCAAAGCAGAAGGTATATATTATATCATTATGCTAGTAATCAAGTTGGCAAACCCTGCATGTTGGTGTACTGTACATCACACTTTGCGCTAAAAGAAAGTTGTGGTATCTTTATAAATAGGATTTCCTCACATTAAGCTGAGAAAACCGAGTGGACCATTAGGAAGGGGCTGTGCAGAGTGCACCAGACAATCTCTATTGAGACATTGTCTACTTTCTCCCCGGCTTGGAGTAGATGATGGTGTTTTTCTCTCTCGTTGTTGCTGCTGCAGTCCCTTTAATTGATTCCCTAGTAAACCGCTAACCTCGGCAGGTTGTGTAACTGTTCTTCCTGCCTGCGGTGGTGCCTGGAGGGTTTGGGCTATTAGTAACCACACTCTCCCCTCAGAGGGGGTTCAGGGTTGGTGCGGGCAGGGAGGCCAGCGATTGGAGAGAGTTTGTAACGTCCCTGGTGGTTAGCTCTATTCATGTCACTGAAACCTCATCTCTCATCTAATTGGCTCTCGTAACAAACAACACAAAATGGCTTGTGTTTTCCCCCGAAATGTAGTTATTTAGTTGTATAGTAAAGGTATGTGTTGAGTTAAGGTATGTATGACATGTTCTTTTTTTATTATTTTCACCTTTTTGCCTTGGACCCTTATTTCCAGGATGAATGTTGTTTTGTGCTAATGTTGTTGTTGGTACTAGACACACCTCTCGTTGCCAGCCAACTGGGAGCTTGGCCGGGCTGGTGAGTTCTGTTCGCTTGTTTTGTTTGTAACGAAGGCACCCAACAATCCGTGGGACACATTGGAAATATAATGAATAAATGAGTGGCCATGGTTTCGGCTGGATATCTGGTCTCACCAGGTCGATGGTGGTGCCACGGGGGCCATGTGGCATATTGACTTTCACTAGATCTCACTTCAAGCGCAATTGAGTTTGTCAGTGAAATGTGATCTGCGCCATCAGCTGTCTGCCGGAGATGGTCCTGTCACTGCCGCCGAGATGTCAGTGGCCCCAGATACCTTTCCACTAAAGCTTCTTCTCCCTGAATGCCCATTGAAAAGCCAGTAATTAATTGTGGCGGACACAAAGGATCGCACGACAGCGAGTCCAGTTCTGGGACGACCTGTTTGGAGTTCTGTTACTGAAATGAAAAGTGTAGGTCAAACGAGGTAGCCGGGTTTAAATAGAAGCAGAGCCAGTGCCCAGCGGGAACTTTATTCTTTGTTTATAATCTCTTGACATTTTGTTCTGCTCAAGACCAAGACGATCATCTCGGGCATTCGTTCCCCAGAATTAATATCTAAGCAACCTCAGTCGGAGAGAAAAGCATACGATTTTTTTAGGGTAAATAATTGCCGCGTTATTTGCGGTGAACAGACTGCTGGACTTTTAATTTATGAGTATTCTTGAAAAATCAGTGACACAAGTGTTCCTACAGTTAACATTATCTTTAATCGGACCGCACCATTGCACACAATACATCCAAGTTGTACATTCTTAAGGAATGAGTCATTTTAGTCCAGAGGCCTGGAAGGGAAAACGGCCCTAAATTGAAACTGGGATGGAGAAAGCGGGTGGGGGCTGTGTTTGTGTAGAACATTGTGTTGGGCTGATACTCAGGGTAACTTTGCAGAGTATTCAGTGACATTCTAATTGTAAGGATAAAAGAGGCACCAGTGGACCAGTGCTACACCCCCAAAGCTCTCACAGTGCCATGAAAGAGCTCTTTATTTTCACTGCCTGTCCTCTCCAAATAAGGGTTGTAAGGCCTGAAGGCCCCATTTTCACAATAATCACACTCTGCATTGAAGACGCTCCGGTCTCTAAGTAGGCTACTTGTTGGTTGCTTTGTGTGAATGCTTGCAATCCTTTGCGTTATACAAAATTAACAGAAGTTTCTTCATGCATTCTACTCTTGGATGATGTTATTATTTTGTAAGTAAGTCCAAGTGAGAGTAAGTCCAAGTCCCCCACCCACCCCTGAGTGGGGGACTACAGTCTAACATGTGGAGATTGAGGGTCACGGGAGGTTTGATGTAGCTGAGGTACAGTAAATAGTCCCATACAGTGCGGTCGGGGCAGCAAACAGCTGTGCCTCTGGCCAGGCTCCCACTGCTCCTGCCTTGTGGGAGCACAAGATGGACCGTTACCCAGGGAGGTTTTTTTGCAAGGGAATGGTTCACTCTGTCCTTGCAAATCCCCCCGAATCTCTGGCGGGATTAGGGACACTAAACCCTTTTCCCTTCTCCTCTTTTCACTGCACTGCACACTGTGTCTCAGACTCTGTGGAATGCTACTTTACCATGACCTTTCACCTACACAGCCGTGAATTCTGGGAGGGGGGCAGGGTAAGAATCGGGGGCTGGATTGTAACGGTGGAGACGGTGGAGAGGCGAGGGGGAGGTGGACGCTTGTATGGGTGGCGGGGGGGGCTGGTCGATGGGCTGGTTGGCAGTCATTTGTAGTCATGTGCTCAGGTGAAAACAAATACTGTTTCATTCAAACCCAGAAATAGAGCTGTGAGCTTTTCCTAAGCTTGCTTGCCTCAAAAACACAATTTCCCACCAAACACTATGTGCTGCCGCTGTAGTATTGATGTGTGTGGCCATTTCGATCATTCTTGAACCAGAGAGGACTTTTGTGACTTTAACCATAGCTACTTACTGTGGGGATGTTTTGACATACAGTGTCAACAACCCAATGTGTTTTTGGATGCTCTCTGTTCCTCCTTTTTTTCCTGGGTGGTATGTGGACAGATACTTCGAGATGACAAATGATGGAGAGAAGGTGATCCTGGTGTAGAACAAAACTTTTAATGAACTGAATCCAACCATATCAGCCCTCTCTCAGGGACTGCGGGTTTTAAGTGACCAACGGCTCAGCTTCAGTATACACCAGAGACATGTAGGCAGAATTTTTTTTTTTATGTGCAGAGAAGTAGAGCATGTTAGGTACTAGTAAATGTGGTTAAAGGGAAAATTGTATCTAGTCATTTGATTTTGTCGTCTCTGGTCTCTCTGAGGCTCTAGCAAGGTCAGATGCTTTCGGCTGTCGTTCCTGATCCCATGGAAAGATTCTAGTGAGATCCGACATGGGCATATAGGCTATGAGTCATCGCTTGAAAGTGCTTGGGCAGTGACAAAGCAGAGCCAGTATTGATCCCCCAGCATGTGAAGGTGAAGAGGTCTCCGTCTTGGTTTTGGTTGCCCTGCACTGTCATTATTCGCGTTAACGCTGAAGAGTCCTCAGACTCCTGGTTAACATGGGGCCCTTCTGTCAAGGGTTATGGCAGGTTAACGCCTTCATATTTAAGCCATGATATAAGCGGTGATTGGTTTTATATTGAGTGTGTTGTTGCTCCCTCTTGATCGTTCGACAGCCTTGCGTAGGCGGATGTTGCTCAGGTGCTTCTGTACAGCTCAGCCCTTTTTAGGGCGAGATCGATATCGAGTGAAAAAACAGCTGCCTGGGAGCCAAGTGTCCCCCCCCCCCCACACACACACACCCACTACCACCACTACCCCCCTCACACAAAGGAGCCATTGTTCAGTCACTCATGGATTGGAGTTCTGCAATCCTTTTTTATTGGTTTAAGCTATTGTGCCCCAGTTCTTCTCTTTCGTCCTGTTTTGCTTGGACGGAGCAGCCATCAAAATGTTTTCTTGCTGTGATATTGAGGACGTCATTATACCAGAGATGGTGTGCGCCGCATTGCACCCCACTGAGTTTGGATTGGTTATTGGTGTTAGTGGTATTCAGCCTGCATTGGCTTCTGTGTCAGATTGCAGATTCTATTCTGGAATCTCCCTTGTCATGTTCTAGGGCCTAGGCCATTTGCCTTTAAACGTGTTAGTCATGTCTTCCTCTTTTCATTCCATATGGTCTCATCCAAGTCTATCCAAGACAGAGGTTTCTTGATTGTATAAGAAATGGAATTTGCCTGCCCTATTTGTTTATCTCAATGAACATCACTGTAAGGCGATATTCCCTTTAGTGTTTGTGACTTGGGCATTGCACAACACGAGGTGCATAACACCTTGAGAAGCTTAATGGAGCTCTGTTAGGTATACCATGGCAACACGGAGTGCCCTTGCCTAAAATAGCATGAGATCTAAACACATTGTTTTGGATTAATTTGATTAACCTTTTGTTCTGTACTATTTATGTGTGTTATGGTAATTTTAGGTTTAGATTATACCAATGTTGCCAAAGTCTCCACTGTCAAAGGGAAGAATTTCACCTCGTATAGTTACTTTGTGATAGTCTATTCTGCAGTATAGTAAAGTATAAAGACCCAATTTGCAGTTTTTGTGTCTCCCGACCTTGGAAAGCAAGCCAGTGTCGTACCAGACGGCCTGTATGCTTGAGTGGTCTGCAGTGAGTTACTAATATTGACTCATCATGCATCATGAGCCAAATATAAAGTGGAGGTACAGTAACAAGACACAAGTGGTCCCTGGTACAGGTTGTGCTGGAGCCTTTGGTCCTGTGGTCTATTCAAGTGAGTGGTTTTATAAACCAAAGGTCTGAAATGTGCTCACGGCATCCAGGCCAGATGTTTTTTTAGAACCATTTGAATGTCTTGAAACAACGTATGGCAAAACAGTTCTGTTTCTCCAAACAGTGGAATGTCAGAAGTACTGGAAGAATGTACTGGTCTCCATCACATGACCTTATCTTGTGGACTAAAGCTACTCACTAAGCTACCATGCACCGGCTACACAGGGAGAAATATGCATTAGATTAATGGCATAGGCAGAATAGTGAAATAAACATCACTATCACAGTCTCAGGATTCTTGCATTGATGTTAGGGAATACTAAGAATGAGGCACGCTTAATACTATTATGCATGGACTATTATATGTACTCTTTTCAGTTAAAGTAAAGTTAGTTTCAGTAAAGACTTTGATGCTTCAGAAAATAGTAACAATTGTAGTAACAGGCCAGTCCTTCAGCGCAAGCATTCCTCGTAAATCTGAACCTAAATGATCATAATCCCTTAGGAATTCTCGTTTTTAATGGAGAGCAAGCAGTAAATTGCTTCCTGCAATACTTTAGCAATCACATTGTGTTAATTACACAGGCAGTAGAGCTTGCGGTGATGAGCAAATTCCTCTCGAACTTTGTTGTGTTTTTTCTCATCCTGAAATTTCAGAGCCTGCAGCATTTCCACAAAACTGAAATAACACAGACTCTTTGAAACCTGGAATCATTTCCTTTCCTAAAATGGCACTTGGCCTTCTTTCACATTTGCCTTGAGGGCAGTGGCCCGTGGAGCAAAACAAATGCTCAGTGTAACCACTCACTGAGCCCCTTCCATGCCTTTATTTTGTTGTTTTTGTTGTTATTTGTTTTTTCAACTGCCTCATTTTGCACAACCTGATTTTTTTCTAAATGTCTGGAAAACATTTAGTGGGCTAAATGAGTGGATGGGAAAATGCCATGACTCTTACAAATGTCTTCATACATGATAGGCTACGTGTCCATAGCCACAGACTGCAGATGGTAATATGAAATTAGTCTGAACTGGCTAATTAGTACATTATTGTATAAATGCTGGACAGACAAAGTATGTCCGTGTGATTAGAAATTATGGCTAGTTCTCTTGTCAAAATATGATGTTTTAGGCTGCTATTTCAGGAGCCTTGTATTGTAATTGAGTGTTGTTATCTTTTTAAGACATCAGGTGTTTTTCAGGATATGAAAATAATAGGTAATGGGCTGGGAGCTTTGCTTTTCGAAGACACCATCGCTGTGGGTGAAAGCAAAACAGTATTTACAGCTGCCCTATGCTATATCCCCAAAGAGCAACAAGGTGACATTATGTGAGACTTCCTAATCAACCTAACAGTAGCTAGATTGTTATATATATTGTAAAATATTGTAAGAAAGAACCCCTCTCCGTTCCTCCCTGGCCACTCATCCCTGTTCCACCCACCCCAACATCTGCATCTATTTTTGGGGAGTGAAAAGCCTTAAAAGTGAATAGCTTTTATCAAACACAAATCTTTTCCCTCTGTGTAGTGGAGAGGCTAAAACAGTATGTTAACCACTAGGTTACCTCACCAAGAACTGCTCAACAGTGTTTTTCATGTGAAACTGGTCAAATGTCAAGCACCAATTTCCCAGCTCCTTGTCAAACAACAAATTACATTATTCTGTAGCAGTTTGATTAAATAGCAGTGGTCCTATTTCACCAGCATCTGGCCTGAACAGTGCCCATTTACAACGATTCTACAGAGATTTATGTCTCATAGACTTCTTTTTATTGTTGGGTGTAGAGGTCATCATTCCAAAAGCTGTGCTTCATAACAGATGCATTATAATTCCTTATGAATGCACTCTTTTGACACCAAGGACATTACACATAAAGTGTCATTGACATATACAGCTTGGAAACGTCTCCGTTTATACAGATGGTTAATGGGCGTGGGTTGTTGGGTGATGTCAGACCCAATTAATGTGTTTTCAGCAGTTCTCTTGCCTGCCTCCTTGCCAGCACCTGCCAAGGTCAGCTAGCCACACAGGCTTCTCACACAAAAGGTGAAATCAATGGAATCAGCATAAAAGGTGTGATTATGGGGAAATTGATGCAATTTTGCTAACAAAGGCAATGTCATTTGTATTTCTCTATCGTTTTTTTTTTTTTGTAGTCCTTACCTTCTGCATGACTGAAGGCTGTATTTAATTTCATTTGGCAACAGTTGCAGTGAAAGTGCTGCGTAGGAAACGTAATTATAGTTATTTAAGGCTTTGTCTGTTGGTACACTGTCCCATTGAATCCATGGCATTCGCTACATCTGCCAGTGGTGTGTGTGTGTGTGTGTGTGTGTGTGTGTGTGTGTGTGTGTGTGTGTGTGATGATATTTTGTTTGATATTTGCAAAGCTGGTTTCACAGTGGGCGAATATGTTTCGGAACACTGTCGCATCAATGAAGATCCACATTTTTTGCTTACTTTTTTGTTGTTGTTGGCGGAGCGAGTTGACGGGGGTCTTGTTTGTAGCCCTCCATTCAGCCGTCTGTTGTCAGATTACGCGTTAAATGTAACCGCTAGGGAGGAGGAGGAGGAGGAGGAGGAGGAGGAGCCCTCCGGAAAAGGCACGCTGCCTGGCCCGAGACAAGCATCAGGCCAGACGCACACCTTGAGAGACATCCCACTTGGTCCCAGTGTTTTCTCCCAGAATGAATGGCGGTCTTTATATTCCCTAAAGAGCTTATGGGAAGGAGAGGGAGGGGAGGAATAAGTAGAGAGCAGGCGGGAGCGCGGGGGGGGGTTTGGGGGGGGTGTTTGGTAAGAGGGAAAAGAGAGAGTTCCGTGTGAGTGGCCAGGGGATCAGGAATAGAGCTCTTTATTTTTCTCCCCTTTTGCTTTTCTCTCTTCTTCTCTTTTCATTTTTGACCACTCCCATCAGCACTTACCACCACCATCTTCAACCCAAACCCCCACCTAAGCTCTCTCTCTCTCTCTCTCTCTTTCTCTCTCTCTCTCTCTCCTCGTCCTCGTCCTTCTCTCATCCTCTCCTTTAAGTGCTCCTCGTTGGGAAGCAGACACAAAGGCGTGTTAGTATTCATTTTGTTTGTTTGCTCTGGACCTGTCAGCCGGCCACACAAAGGCTGGCCAGATCAGAGAAGAGCCCAGCGCTCAATGGAACCCGAGGGGGTCCCGGGGGGGTTAGCTTTGCCAAGCGTGGTTCCCACAGGGGGAGGGTGGTCCTCCACAGAAAAGGGAAAGGGGAGGAGGAGAAAAAAGAGAAAAGGGGGCAGAGTGGGGAGTGTGTGTGTGTGTGTGTGTGTGTGTGTGTGTGTGTGTGTGTGTGTGTGTGTGTGTGTGTGTCTGTGTGTGTGTGTGTGTGTGTGTGTGTGTGTGTGTGTGTCTGTGTGTGTGTGTGTGTGTGTGTGTGTGTGTGTGTGTGTGTGTGGGGAGTGTGTGTGTGTGTGTGTGTGTGTGTGTGTGTGTCTGTGTGTGTGTGTGTGTGTGTGTGTGTGTGTGTGTGTGTGTGTGTGTGTGGGGAGGGTGGGGGGGTTGGGGTAGTAGATTGGGGGTGGGGGGGGGGTGTGTGAGGTGGCACTGGGGCAGGGGCAGGGGTTGCTGGGGCAGAAAAGGGTAGGGGTGATGTTGTCTCAAAGCCAAAGGGAACTGTGTGAGAATCATATCAATCACTTTGCTTTTTTTTGGAGGGAACTGCTGTGAAAGAACTGCTTCGAGATTCGTCTCTCCCTGTTCCTGTCTCTCTCTCTCTCTCCCCCCCCCCCCCCCCTTCTCTCTCTGTCTCTCTGTCTCTCTCTCTCTCTCTCTCTCTCTCTCTGTCTCGCTCCCTCTGTCTGTCTCTCTCATTCCCGCTCCCTTTCTGCTTGGCCTCCCCTCCTTTGTGCTGGGCCTTTTCTGGACATCTGCCCAGGCCTATACACAGGCAAAAATGAAACACTCAAGCCACCGGGCCTCCTGCCAAAGAATGGGCTGCAGAAAACTATTTGAAGGGCAGTGTGTGTGTGTGTGTGTTTGTGTGTGTGTGTGTGTGTGTGTGTGTGTGTGTGTGTGTGTGTGTGTGTGTGTGTGTGTGTGTGAGTGTGTGTATGTGTGTGTGTGTGTGTCTTTCTCCCTCTCTCTCTCTGTCTTTCTGTCTCTCTGTGTGTGCACGCATGTTGGTGTTTCTCTATGTGTGCGTGTGTGAGAGAGCGTGATTTTGTGCTGCACATGGAGTTGGTAACTCTGTCTGGCTGGGGCAGGCAGTTGATGTTCATATGTTGTGGATTTGCTTTTATATTCCCTTTTTATGATTAAACTAATTTGATCTTCAGTGCCGCAGAGACAAACGACAAAACAAAACCCGATGTATGGAATTTAGAAATCATCAACGGCCAATAAAAAGCCAATCACAGACTCTGCTCCATGGCGATACCTCTCCCCTACCAAGAGACAAACCCCAAATCTATTGCGGTGCCATTTAAATAACCCGATGTCCCTGAGCGGCATGGCTCTGATTTTCATTGTTAGTATTATAAACATGACCAGTGGCTTGACACGGACAGAGAGGCCTGTTATCTTGCTTGTTCATGGACTCACACCTCTTGAGTGAGGGGGATGAGGACCAGTGACATGATAGCCTCCAGTGTTTACCGCAGGGACTTTGGGTATTGTGTCCAGGCTGGTGTGTTTAACCTGGCCCCTGGCCCCTGCCCTGATGGGAGGGGGGGGTTATGGAGTGAGAGGGTAGGTGTGTGTGTGTGTGTGTGTGTGTGTGTGTGTGTGTGTGTGTGTGTGTGTGTGTGTGTGGAATAAGGCTGGCAGTGTCTGCTCCAGCAGGTGAAAGGGAAAGTGCAGACGGCTTGAGGCTGTGGGGGAGGGAGGGTTGGGAGTGGAGTTGAGGTGGCAGGAGTCCTGCGGTAGACAGGATGGCCTGATGGTCTGTGGCCTGGGAGGAAATCCCCTTTCCTATCCCCCTACTTGTGTGGGGTCTTCTTGCGGCGGGGTCCCCACATGTGCTGCTGCTCTCCCAGACAGGGCAAAACAGGTCACCATGTCCCACAGCAGCTGCCTGTGGCAGCGACCCGGCCCACATCTGGGTCAAATCTGGGCCAAACCCGCCACAGACTCAGCCTCCTCTATGTATGACCGGCACACGCGTGACAGAAAAAAAACTCTCCCTTTTCTGAATTAATTGGGAAACATCCGTGAAGTTGTCCACTTGGATTTCATTTCCCTCCCCAAGGGTTAGGAATCACTGTTGGGGTTCTCGCTCCCCTCACCGCATGGGGCAGTGAGTTTTTTTCTGCAGCGGCACAATAGCCCTTTGTTTGGGTCAGTGCCGCAGTGTGTCATACAGTTAGACGCTGCATTATGCAAGAGCACTAACACAAATTATGTAGAAGTAAAAGGTCAGGCTGTGTTAGCGCAGAAGGTCAGGGGGGGACCGTGTGACAGTCTGTCCTCCTCCAGGAGCTTTAAATATCAAATGCACCACTACAAAGGTCACCTCTGACTTCCTCCTCGCTCGTGCGGTCCAGGGAATTCTGCCGTTGATGTGCAGTAATTAAGATGGAAAAACAGACTGTGAATAAGAGTCATGTGAAATATTTGCCCCACCATCCTCTGCCTCACACAACTGCCCCCCTACTCTGCGTGTTTAGGAAATATGAAGACGGGCCATTCTTTCATTATCCCCCTCCCTCTCCATCCCTCGCTCAGTTATGTCCTCAGGGAGGGAGAGCTACTTGTTTTCCATTACAGTACCTCTCTGATAGTTTCTTCCTCTATCCGTGACCTAACGCTCTGAAAGCTCTGATTACAGGCAGGCCAAGTATGACTTTTTCTCCCCCCACCCCCTACCCGACTATCCCCCTCCAACTCACAACCACCACAAGAGTACTCAGTGTGCCGACGGGACAAGTCTGGCAGCTTGCACGGAACGTTTTCGGAATTTTTTTTTTTCTTTTTCGGCTTGCTGCTCGACTGTGGCTAATGACCCCTGCTGACTGTTGTGATTAGTGCAGGTTTGTGTTAATCACACTAATCCGCATCACAGCCGTAAAATCTTGCACCTTCAGGGGCAAAGTGTACGACCCAGTGGTAGACCAGGGAAAGCTCTAAAGACGTGTTAATCAAAAGTTTGCTACATAAGATAGATCATTAGCCCACCCAGGGTCAGAGGGGGCGTTTTCAGCTCAGTGTTCCCAGGTTTAGGGTGTTGGTGCCCCAAGCAGACTTTCCTGGTGCTCCAAGTTTGTTTTATTGACTTAGTCAAAAAGATGATATGCCTTCAATAGGATTGCTGTGTTCATGCTTATTTGGAAAACAACCAAATGAATTCCCTTGTCTTGTCCATTCATACTGTAGATCTGTATCTTAATTTGCTTCAGACATTTGAAATGCATGCATATTCCTTCGGAGAGACAGGGACTATAGAAAGGGATGCAGTCGAGGAGGTAGAAAATGACAGGTAATTTCAGTCTGAATGTTGTAAATGCAGCGAGCTTTATACCTCTGAAGTCAGACCCGCATCTCTTGTCCACCCCCTGGAGAGAGGAAGGTATTTTTTATCTTTTTCGAAAGGAAAATAATAACAAGTGTGGAGCAAACCACAGGACTGTCCCTCACTACTCCTGGGCTTTGGGGCCTGTGGAGATGCCACTTATCCCGCTCCGTGTGCCATGAGAAACGGCCATGCCAGCCTGGCACCTCTGCGTTAGAGCCCCGTGCAGTTCCTTGGAGCTCTCGAATTGCCGGTAGTGCAAATACACAATAATGCTGCATGCATACTATTCCTCAGACAGATGAGCCAACTGGTGCAAATAGCAAAGGGGTGGGAGGTTTTGGGTGTGAGTGTGTGTGTGGGGGGGGGTGGGGGGGGGGGGGGGTGGAGTGTGTGTTTGTGAGGGTGAGGAGGGAGTCACCCCTGTAAATGTGGAGCGAATGTCCTTTTTCTCCGCTGTGAATGCTGTGCAGCACCTCATCCTTGGAAGGGGTGGTACAGGGAAGCTGGTTTGCGTGTGTGTGTGTCTGTTGGTGTCTGTGTGTGTGTTGTTTTCCTCATTCGAGATGGGGTGGGGTATGGGGTAGAGGAGGGGAGGGGGGTGTAGACACAGATGTTTTATTATCCCTGCACGTACTCCTGCAGCCTCCATGTAACAAATTGGGTGCTCCATTTTGTTTGTGCCAGATGCATTGTTGAAGGAGTTTTAGGCTCTACGTTTCCTCAGCTTGACATTGGCTGAAGCGGTTTCAGTAGGATGTGAGCTTTCTTTCCTGCACGCTACCACCCCGCCCCACCCAAACCTCCCTCCACCCTCCAGCCCACCCCACCATTTTGTTTTTAACAGCCAACATCCAGATGTTCAGCGCATTTCAGGAAAAGTCCTCACGCGCGCAGGCAAATTGTGACAAGAGCCGACTGTTACAAAGAAGGGGAAGGCAGCCACCCGGCAAACATTTACGCAGTGTGTTTTAATGAAGAAGGTGTACAGGAAAAGGGGGTGGTCACCACGTCTTCCTTTATTATCTCGGCTTCAAAGCCCTTTGGTGACTCCGTGGTTTGCCGAGCGACACATCAGTGCTGGCACTCATAACTGGCTTCCAGTGTACAGTCTGTTAATCATTTAGTTCAAAAGGATGGATGAGTTTAGAGGGCCTAGTGGGACCGAACATAATTAATCAGTGAGAACGGCAACGAATGCACAGCGTGAATGGAATTTTAAAGCAAATTGGCATAATTATGGAGGCTAATACTATTAAAACCTGAATTAAGTGTTTAGACAGGGGTGCTGTCAGTGAATAATGAAGCTTTATTTGTGGTTGACCCTCCTTGAATCAATCAGACTGATGATTAAGAAGAGATAGATAGCTGCCTAAGAGGGCATCTTTATTGTTTTCATATGTGTGATGATTAGATTTAATAATAAAAAAGCCAGCCTTTGAGTTAATCATTAGTCAGTTGCTTTGGCTTTTTAGCAGCTGTATTTACTACATGCAGCACATTTCTCATTTCAGGCTATAATTTGCAAATAACACATTGCAAGTTGAGATATCTTTGCTGGAGTTTCTTTGCCTTGCAGTGTTTATTCAGTGCTTTTGAAGTGTAACTCAAGTTAGGAGTCAGGTCTTCAGATGCACGAACATAACAGTATGACCCCCCCCCCCCCCCCCCCCCCAACAATGCTGTAACTGCTTACATATGTCACAGCTATCTCACCATCTTTACAAGGAAACCTTAGAAACCTTTTAATGAAATCTGCTTAATCGATTGCATTTTTTGACCCATATGGAAAGAGTAAAGGAGAGGGTATCCTTGAAGTTTATAAAACACAAATAGCCATTGTAATAAGATTCAGGAAGCTGAGAAAGACGGGCATCCATTATTTCATGTAAGCAGTACAGAACATGAGTTTTGGTTCAGCAATCCTCTTTACCCTCCGAGCTCATCCCAAACCCCCAGAGCATGATGGTTACACTGCCATTGTAAACCTGTTTGTGTAAGACATGACAGAGTGGGTATATAAACAGATTGACAAGGCAGACGGACTGAACGCAGTGTCATTATCTTGATGACAGGAAAAAGGCAATACCTCAGTTACTACTATCTAGGGATTGAGAGGATTAAGAAAACCGCAAGAACAAGGGGATCAAAGCTCTTAACTGAAACACAAGCACGGGTCTTATTACACAACAATTTTGTGAATGGAGTCTATGTCTCATAATAACTCAGGGAACCTCTTGTATATGTATGTTTAGATATCAATTATTTTTTGAGAAATGCAGTAATATCTCTTAGTTTCATTCACAGCAATCTCAATTTACACAACCTTTTTTGTCTTATATAGTCACTTAGCCCCTATAATGTGTTTTTGTCTGTCCTGACATGAGCGAAGAAGCGCTACATGTAATCGGAGACGGTGTATCCATTTCATGTAGATGACACCTTATCCTTCCAGTGTCGTCTTACCCCCGGGCCAGCAGGACACTGGGAGCTGTCTAACAAAAAAGGTGTCCTCCAAAAGAGCATTTCAGACTCTGTTACCAGAGACCAGCGATACAAACGCTGTAATTTGACCAATTAGCGCCAGGGTTATGAAGCATGCTTATCAGTGGAAAGGAACCCTTTTGAAGGGGGAGTAGATGCCCAAGAGCAGAGAAATGTGCGACACCAGTCGAGGCTAATGGATTTTTTGTCTGATCCATTGCGTATGAAACAATGCCCATTTTCACATGTCAAAGGGTCTGTTTTGGTAGAGGGGGTCCATGATTCAGGGGACAGTCATCTACTTTGCTTTTAATAGTAATTTTCTCTCTGGTCCTTGCCGAGTGGGATATGGTTATGATTAATGCTTTCATTAGACGGACCCTCTCGTGTCTAAACCATGGACCGCTGCGAGAAAGCATACGAATGTGTGGCCTGCCATAAATGCAAAAAACATGGGCTCCAACATGTCATGCCAAGGACACATTCTATCTAATGCAAAACACTTGTTTTGCATCCCCAAATGGTATAAGAAGTCAGTGGATATGCATGACAGCACTGTTGTGAGACATCACATATCATGAAACCTGACTTAACCACAAAACACATCACTCTGCTGTCGGCGTCCTCTTGAAACAAAGCCCGGGAGGATTGACAGGAGGGCCGCTGTGTGATCTGGCAGAGATCAGGTACAGGCGAGGGGGATGTTTGGCTCAGCATATGTCCGACGACAAGCAGCTCCAAGAGCACTCCTTGCTCGCCACATAAAATGGAGTCCATCAAAACATAGTATGGCTTTGAGAACTGTGAGAACAATAAAACCAAACATAGCCTATCCACTCCCCCCACCCCCATCGAAAAAAAAAAAGAATTGGAAACAGAGAGACTCAGCTGCATGCCAAACCAGGCTTATTATCATTTGAGTGACTCTGCCTGTGGTTCCGCTGCCCGTTTATCTGCAAATGCTGAGGCCAACGCTACGCCCGCTGAATCTGGGATTCGAGAAGATTTGAACCCACCAGGATTTGGGTCTGGTGAGCCAACTGCCCAGTAGCCGCTGCCAAAAAAGCAGACTCTGTTCTCAGCAGATAAGCAGCACTCATTAAAGGCAGACATCACTCATTTATGACTGCAGAGATTTTTTTATTAGGCTGCTTAGTGACTGCACCACAGCAACATAATATTTAGTGTTCGAGAAGACCTCACCGCTTCATTCACGGTAGCAGTCTCAGAGCCAAAATGTGTACTATTTATGTCTCTGAAATTGAGGGTGCGAAGGTGATATCCACAGCTGTAGTCTTTCTCCTCCGCCATTATTGCAGTGTCTGATTTAAAAGTAGACTGCGTGTTGACTTCTGAGGATATTTGTATTTTCTGACCAAAAGTTACAGATTTCAGGACTGTATCTGTTTTGGCAGTCAATGAGAATTTTAAAAAGCAGTAATGAATTCTTGTTCACAGCACTGTAATTCATCTATCAGACTAATCCCTTTGGTTGTGTGTGTTTGTATAATGGCACTGACATACTCAGCGCAGAGGTTATGCAATCGCTGGGATATTGTTTTGGAGACAGTAGGGAATATAATGCCATTTAGCCAAATTAAAGAGTGACTAGGAGACTTGGCACACTGCATTTGAGACTGTATCCTTTGAGCTCAGGAAGACTGCAAATTCCACAGGGGATTACAGGATTAAGGATCCAAAAGGTGATGCACTTTCTCACAGAAGGGGTAAAATTCAAAGACCATGCCTGGCAGAGGGAATATCTCCCCCAATGCATCTCTTGACTGTGTTTCTTTTCAATTAAAAGCCTCTGATTGAATGATATCAGAGAGGATTAGGCTGTAGGATGACTCCGGCAGACCCCAATCCTCCCTTCCCGCTTTCCACTCTCAATACAGTCTCTCTCTTTCTCTTTTTACTCCTATCTTGCTCTCTCCCTCTAACTATTTCTCTTCTTCTCTTTCTTTCTCACTATACCTCTCTCTCTATCTTGTCTCTCTCTCCCTCTTCCTCTAACTACATATCTCTCTTCAAATGCTGAAATTCTAAAAGCTCAATTGGCATGACAAACATTTAAATATTCATGCTGCCTGTGCATCGATAAGAACACACAGAATAAAATGTGCAAGTCAATATTATTATCTCCCCTCTGCTTTCCCCAGCTCACCTCTCAGCATGTGAAAATGTATACATATATATTTTCTTCTTAATAGCCAAGTGTGACTGCATTGGCTGTGCACCGCAGATAAAGCATTCTGCGGCTGCTTGCCTTATAGGAAGGCTTAATGAATTGTCCCTTACTGATTACAGATGAAGAGGAGGGCAAAGGAAGTGCAGGCAGCCTCATAGTCTCAGAATATATGGCATTTTATTGGAGAATCAGTGAAGGATATCAATTTGTTATGATGCATTGCTGTTTGGTTCACTTTGAAATCATACATCTTAATAGGATTATGGCACCACTGCTTGCATCTTCTTATGCCTGTGTATGTAGGATTTTATTTTGAATAAAGATGTTAGGGCAATGTTAGGATTGACTTTTTGAATTACAAAGCTGAGGTTGCACCTCCATCATCTTCCTGCCCTTTTAGAAAACATGGGAGCTTTACAACGCCCATGTTGCATCCTCATGTTGTTTATTATTGTAATACATGCATGTATATATGTACAGTATGTATGTATACATAACATCCTTAACCTCTTGTTTTCTCTTGTTTTTCGCAGACATATGAAAGGCTATTCAAACACGCCGATCAAAGTGACAAAGAGATGCTTGATGTCCTTGGAGAGTCCATGAAACCAAAGCATGAGCGGAAAAACAATGACATGCACCAAGTGGACTGGACAAAACCACCAGCACCAGAGGCATTATCTCATGGAAACATAATAGAGTCAAAAACAGAATTCACATGCAATAGCAAGAGCCCGCAGTCCGAATCGAACATCACCCTCTCGAGCAAGATGCAAGCAAAAAAGGTTGCAGAGGGTTCGCCTTTATCCTATTGCGGCACTGGAATGTCTTTCCAGTTTGCAGATCCACAGATATCATCAACAGAAAGCGCATCAATGGCCACGGCCTCAGACTCGAATATTTTGTTGCATTCCTCTTTGAGCAAAGAAAGGGGCTTACAAGGTGTCACAGAGCAGGTGTTTGGAAATATCAAGAGGAAGTATGGTAGAAAAGACTCAATGAGAACCCTGGGTGGTAGCCACAGTTCAGATCTGCTGTGGTCTAAGAAGGTTGAGAAGGGCACAGAATTTCCTGGTCAAGACAATGTTAAAGAGAGGCACTTGTGTGGACTTGAGAAAGCTGAGACGCAGAGTGTCGAAGCAGATAGTGGGAGTAAGAAGATGGAGGATGAGACCAAGATGTTGCATAGCTCTGTCCCTCAGCTCATGGACGAATCAAAAGGCAGGAAGCGGAAGAATCGCAGAGTTCAAGAGGATGAGATCTCTTTGGATGATGCGCCAATGATGCAGATTCCTGACAGGAACAGTAAACCTGATCAAGTCAGCCAGGAATCAAAGGAATTGTTTAAAGAAAAACAAATGGAGAGGAGTCCTGTCAGGCCAGAGACAGATACGGCAGTAAGTGTTTGTAATATGGACAGCAGTCCGAGTAGGCAGAGAAGAAACCCAGTTGGCAGACCAAGAGCAATGCTTGATTCAAGCAAACAAACTGACAGACGGCAGTCCAAAGTGAAGGACAGGTGGTCATATTTAAATAGCCCAAGTCCTCAGAAAGAAATGTGTCCTATTTTGTCCATTGAAGATCCCCCCTCAGCCTACCCCATTACACCAGCAAGCCCCCTCTACACCAACACAGACAGTTTGACCGTCATCACCCCCGTGAAGAGGAAGCGGGGCCGGCCCAAGAAACAACCACTGCTTACTGTTGAGACCATTCATGAAGGAACTGCTACAAGTCCAGTAAGTCCAATTACCCAGGACACACTGGGTGCAAAGAAAAGAAAGAGGACCCATGATTTGTCAGATTTAGTGAAACTGGCCTTAAACAACCCCTCTCCTCCCCATCAATTGAAACTCAACAAAACCAGTCACCTTGGTGTCTTTAAAAAGAAGTCAGTCAAAAAGATGAAATTAGTTAAGATGCAAAGCATACTAAATGAACTTTTGTCAGGCGCTAGCACTAGCAATCTTGCCCTTAAGTCTAATGCTCCTGCTTCAAGTGCCGTGTCAACAATGGCATCGACAATCGAGGCTCGTCTTGGCAAACAAATCAATGTGAGTAAGCGAGGAACTATTTATATTGGCAAGAAAAGGGGAAGAAAGCCCAGAGTTGATTTACAGGCTCAGCAAGATGAGCACAAAGATAAGCACTCTATGCCTGTTTCTAGCCAGTTTGAGAACCTTGTAGTGCCTTCTAATCCATCGACAGCAACCGGGATGCCTTCTCCAAGGGTCATGCTGCCACTGTCTCCAGGAGCAGGTGGGATGATGTATCCTGCCATCCACGAATCCAACCAGCAAGACCTGAAGACCATGCCAAATCTACAGCCTATCAGTGCTTTGCCTACAAAAGCCCCCAGAGGATTGCTAAGCAGTAACTGGAAGCTTTCTCCCCCAAGACTTATGGCAAACTCGCCGTCACACCTTTCAGAGGTGGCGTCAATCAAAGAAGTCACCTTGTCCCCCATCAGCGAGTCCCACAGTGAAGAGACAATCCCAAGCGACAGTGGCATTGGCACTGACAACAACAGCACATCAGATCAAGCTGAGAAAGGGCCAGCATCTCGCAGGAGGTATTCTTTTGACTTTTGCAGCTTTGAAGCTGCAGAAGGAGTTGCACTTGACGCTTCTGGCAAAGTGACGGGAGGGCACTACCCGAAACGTATATCAGCGGCCGCTGTGGAGAAATTTCTCGCACAGGAAAGCATGAAGAAACAGAAGCACCGACGAAAGCGCAAGGGCCTTCAGAGAGGGGATGACCTGCAGTTCCTGGCCAGCCTGGAGGAGCTGATCAACAAGTTCCAGGTCTTCAGAATTTCCCACCGCAGCTACAATTTTTATCGAGAAAATTCCTATCCCAGCATCTTTCGAGTCAACTTTGACCACTATTATCCTATGCCATACCTTCCTTACGATCCTGTGCACTATCTTCGCAGAAATTCAGAGAAATCAAAGAAGCGGCGCGGCAGACCAGCCAAATCCAATGAGCCAATGATGCGGATGCCTTTCATTCAAGGGTTTGGCTACCCAATGCCTGGTGGCAATTACTATGCACCATACGCAATGCCTTACACATCCATGCCTCTTGCTACTAGTATGATGAATATGGGCTATTATGGCCAATATGCCCCTCCATTTTATTTACCTCATGGATTGGGGGCAGCAGCATCCCCTTTCATGAGGCCACAGATCCCTCCCCCCAAGTTTCATTCTGGTACTTACCCCAAACTTGCGACTGTAACCAGGCATAGAGCAAAAAGCATGCCCCACACCGTGTCCTCAAAGGGAATGGGCGACACGCAGCCTGCATATGTGTCTCTCAAAGGTGGAAACAGCAGCTTGGCAAGTGTCTGTCTCCACAAACGCAAACACAAGCACAAACACAAACACAAGGATGACCAGTACGCTGTCTCAGAAACGGACGACCTGGGCGGACTGTTCAGCGGAACCAACAATCCCGCCTTTCGTAACCTCCTGAACGAGAGGATGGAAAAGGACTCATCTTTGGCCAAGCTGAAGGAGAAACAAAGGAGCCAGCAAAACATAGACACCCTGACAAGAAAACCCAGGAACTTTTTCGAGGTGGACCCGCTCTCAACGCTATCCTTGTCCGATGCACAGCACTGCAAGCGTGTCCGAGGAGGGGAAACGGCCGACAGCTTCCGCAACATGTGTGGCCGGCAGCCGCTCGAGTGCTCCCGGGTCAGTCAGGACAGGTCACTGGACCTGTTCGCACAGCAGCGCGGCTGTGATGACGCGGCAGGCTTGCGGAGCCAGAGGCACAGCCTTCCTGGCTACAGGACCTACAGAGAGGGAAGCTCAGTGTCATTCCAGAATCCACGACAGGAGGGGACCAAGCAGCTGTTCCATGGGTCGAATCCTGCATTAGTAGGTAAGATACATACTCAGTCAATGAAAATCCATAAATGTTTTGTCTGCAAATGTGCTATTCAATCACGATGGTGCTCTAATGGGCAGTGTATCTTCTATCTGGGTGTGTATCCCTGTTCACATAATGATTTATGATGATCACGTCTTATGTCATCTACAACATGGACCCATGTTTTGTAGTCACAGATATAGCAGTATTCTGCTCCGACATTGTTCAAGCTGCACAGACATTCTGCAAGTCTTAGAGATGTTCTTGTCCCCGTAGAGGACTGGGAATATTTAATACCATTTGACTTCTATGACATGTTGCCATAGTACCTATCCCTGTTGTGTTATCATTTTACATAAAAACAAAATATGTGCATGAAAGGAAAAGAAAGTGTATTTTTTTTTTATCTGGTGCAAATCCCTCATGCACGGTAAAGAATTGTTGTGTAAATGTATAATGATGGGAATACCATCTGAAGCAAATCTCACCTTACAGCTTGGAACGTTGTGACTGTTTAATCAAATTGCAGCTGTTTCTGTTGATGTGAAGCCCTGCATTCTTTTTAAAATACTCTGAACAAATGCACTTTTTTGTCCTGCCTGTATTTTCAGTCAGTACATCTGGCAGAGGAAAATGTAATGCATGGATGGAGACAACTATAATTCACCAACTTCTTTTTCCTCCCATTTCGTTTTCTCCTGCCAGTGGTTTTCTTAGAGATATATTATTCACACGTTTTGATTTATTTTCTACCGACATGCAATAAAAAAAAAAAAAAAAAAAAACTCTGCTTGTGTTAAAAGAGCTGGACAGCAGCCAGACTCTTAATGAATCCAGTCGACTCCTCCGGAGGGGAATTGGAAGCCCTGGGCTCAGTTAGATTACATTTCCACTCCCCAGGGAGAGAAGGAGGATGACTCACATTTTGCCTAACCCCCTCGCTACTATTCCCCTCCATGACTGGCTATTCGGCTTCAAAGGATAGCACTTGCTCCAATTTAAATTTCACTTTTACTGCTAAATTAATTCACACTGTAAATTTTGAATTTTGAATTTGAATTTTTTGTTTTACAAAATGTTGATAGGCATGTAGTGATACTATACATTCACTTTATAGTAATAATCAAGATGACAGATCATGCAGATTTTTTTCAGGAGCAGGATTATGCATGTATAGGGAGTGTCAGTGTAGCATAATTAGTGTATGACATAGTGCTTACTTGTATCGATATAGCGAAATAAGGCCTCTAAAATACAGGTATACAGTGCCAGACAGATTTTTTGTGGACATGGTGATATTAAAAATCATGTGCAGTTTATGTAATGACTGACATTTCCATGGTTTACAAACAAGGATGATCCATGCCTTCATCAGTGTCAGGTGCTCATGGCGGAACCCCTGGGTTGTCAAAGCACAGTTGCTGGGTTTCCTCACAACTAAGAAACAGTGGAATTGAGATTCTCTAGATCATACAAATAATGAGCTTGTTATTTCCCAACCTTCTCCTGTGGATAGTGGGTCAACTGTGTTATACCACTCAGAACCAATTTTAACTGCTCTGCTGTGTCTGTATGTAAAAGAATTGACGTATGTGCTCATGGTATACTGTATGCAGTATAATTACCATGCACACTGTGAAATTTCTCTCTCTTTCCTTTTAATGAAGCAGTAGGTTTTCTTTTGCTTCTCTCTGGCCTCTGACATTTGCCACTGTCATCAGACTTTTCAGAGCTGTTTTGCACATAGCTGGCATGCTGCAAGAAACACTTTGTTTCACATGTCAAGAGCCATCTGGTTGCATAATAAGTGGCTGGGACTTTTTTTTTTCGAGGAAAGCCAGCACAGCTATTCAAAATCTACGACAGCACCGCTGAATTTTTGGAGAATATTTTTTGTACCTCTGAACTGTGGAATTCAGTTGCCATGACAACAGGAAGTAGGCCTCCTCACGTTAAAGGGGGTGGACCTGTGGACAGCCGCGGAGGCAAGTCCATAAATTGGTGCCCCCCTAATGAAAACATCATGTGCAGGATGCAGGTAGAGATTTCAAGGGATAAATGAGTTGTGACCATCCCTTTGAAAATGAATGTCTCTTTCGAATGATTTGTTGGCATTTGGGAAGTCTCTCTGCGTTAGCCCCAGTGATTAATGGGCGGGAGAAAGAAAGCTTATTTGAACAGGCGGACATATCGCTTGATTAAAACCAAATGAGGTCACGTATTGCCTATAGTGCATATCCAGTCGGCGGAAATGTCATTGCAGGGGGCATGAAATAGCTGAGTGGGGAGTTCAAGTGATTTTTTGGAACTCCATTACAGCACATTTTCACTCTTCAATGTCTGAAGCGTTTCACCCAATTAATTTTTTTCTTACAAAAGCTAATTGTTTCTGATAAATAACTTTTATAGTTGTGCTTTTCAGTGCTTACCACCCTCACCTCATCACATATTTTACCATTCCTGCCACTTAGTCATTAAAAAGGCCACTGAATATAGACATCTTTTTATGCTCTTATTTACAGCCTTCCACATTGACCTCTGTAGTAACCATTTGCTAGGCTTTTTATATTTATGACATAGTCTGAGGTAACTGAAGTCACGAGATGTGTTTTCCTGAATCATACAGTGTAACAAGCAGGTCTGGTTTCAGGTTATGCAGGTGTGCTCTGTGCCCCCACAGTAGAATTAAGCCTTTTGTCTTAAAGATCTATGAATAATGACCTGAAGGTTCTTACTGTAATATTTTCCTGAACATGGTCCAAAATTGGTAGGAAAAATCTGGGAGGAAAATCAGAGAGCAAAATTGATATTTGAGCACCGGTATGCACATTTTGTAAAAACTCCTATAGTCTGTTGTTTATCCGCAGACTATTTTTTGTCCTCCCACTGTGGCCAATGAAATCCTCAACAATTCTGTTTTCTATTTGTTTTCCGGGAAACCTTACCAGATGGAGCACCAATCAGAGAGAAAGAATTCTCTGGAGATAGAGGCGAGGTGCAGGGGAGATCGCAAAAGTGGAACACACATTTTGGGCAGCTTTAGGCTGTCTGAACCCATTTCAAACGAGACTGCCAGAAACCCAACATTTCCTCTGGTCTGGGCTGCCTTCCAAGGCACAGACGCGGAGTTGAGGAGCAGTAAATTAATCACCGATGTATCTTAGGCTTCATAGTTTATTGCCTGCCTTTATAGGCCCATCTATTCAAGATGTAGGGGGCTGAGCATTCACTACAGTGTGTTGAGAGAGGATGAATATGAGGGATGCTTCCTGGTACCTTAATTGTGTGTGTGTGTGTGTGTGTGTGTGTGTGTGTGTGTGTGTGTGTGTTTATCCATATCCAGATGTCAGGTGTTAAGGTCCCCCTTTAGCTGTGTCATTTTCGTCTCTACACACTAACACACATTCTTGAAGATGTGTTCTTTACTTAATCGTATTCCTCTGTTATACGTTTAATGGCAGGATATAGCCTGTAGCTAATTGAATCCTTTATGTGCAATTTTGTTTGAGGCAGTGAAACAAATTTTCTCAGGCTTTGGGAGCCAAATAGGATGCTGTGTTTTGTCCTTGGCTCTACACCAAAGGATGTAAACATTCAAAACAGGGCTACCATTTACGTGTTTATTTTAAATGTTTTCTGGTCATTAATGGCTGGTAGGGATCAGAAAGTATGCAGACATGCGCCTTACAGGTTCAATCCTTGTTTTGTTTTTTAATGAAAGAATTCTGCTAGTTTGGAAAGTGTCCTGTAGCATCTTATAGCTAGCTGCCTTCTGTATCTGTAATACCAGTATCATGGGTTCAACATGCTTGGGGCACAGTTAGATAAAATGTACTCACACCCTATACGTCATTTTAAATAAAATAATCAGTTGATTTATAAATGTAAAATGAAAATTTGTAGGTCTTTTATGTGTTTGAATTCCTGCTCACATTAGAGAACAATTGCACCTCTGGCATCTTGTTTAACCAATGGAATGATGTGGATTTAGATGTCAAACAACAGGGATCTTTTTTTAGCAGTGTCAGCTGAGGTTTGAGTTATTGCTCAGTCATTTGTTTCATAGTAGTATCACTAGGCAGTTACCAACTGGAAAGCAGGTCCCAGGGGCATTAAGAGCATGTAAGCATATAAATAGCCATGTCCTTTTATACTGTCATCTACTATCCAGTCTAGTCAAACCAACTTCTCACAATAACATTATTTTGTTGCAAGCAGAGCCCATTTTTACCCTGGCTTATTACTTCCTAAACCTATTACAATTCCATTATGCATATGCATAATGTTGTCCTATAAAGTCCTTTATATCTGCAGCAGTTTTATTCAATGGCACAATGAATGAGTTCTACGAACCATGAAGACTATAATCCACAAAATAATTTATGTATTGTGGTGTCATAAATTCAAGGCAGCATAATCATCTGTGCAAAGTTACGGGTGTTACAGATCCCTGTGCTTTTGTTTTGTCTTGCAGAACCCAGTTCTTCGATGAAAAGAAGGTACAAGCGCAAAGAGATTGAGGAGATCCAATGCGAAGTGCGGAAGATGCGTGCCTTCTCCAAGATCCTGAACACCAAGAAGAACCTAGATCACGTCAACAAGATCCTGAAGGTCAAGAGACTGCAGAGACAGGCCAAGACAGGGAACAACATTGTCAAGCGACGCAGGGGGAGGCCCAGGAAACAGCCTCTGCCCCAGGAAGAGGAGGATGACGACGATGATGATGATGAGGACGAGGAGGAGGAGGATGAGGAAGAGGAGGAGCCAGTGGCTCAGATGCCAGTACTGGAGAAGTGTGTGGACCTGCCAGGGAAGAGGAGCTCACTGCACGGCAGCCTGCCCGAGCCCCTGGAGTTCTCCAACCATGACTCCATCATGGATGCCATCGAGTCGGTGGTGCACAGGGCGCGGCTGCAGTCCAAGGCTCAGTCGGTGCCACCACCAACTGTGGGCTCAGGCAGGCATTGGCCACAGGCGGTGGACGAGGCCTGCGCCGCCGAGCGCCCAAGGAGGTGCCGCGGGGGCAACAAGAAGGAAGATGCACTCCCAGCCTTTCATTAACCAGTCACAGAGCAGTGCAAGTGGACACTTTCTTATTTTTTGAGTCGGCGTTGCACTTTTTTGCCTTGTTTTTCTTTTTGTCTTTCACTTGTTTTTTTTTATATCTTTTTTCTTACACATATGGGCATTCTTCTTGGCAGAATCCAGATAAAGAATGTGGTCAAATGTGCAGTGCTTTCATTTTTATACCGTGACTTAGCTGGACTTAGCTGGACTTAGCTGTAGATTCCCTGAGTCTCCCAGAGACCAGGCTGTGTTGGACTACTACCCTCCAAAGCCCCACTTCAAACTATAATAATAAAACTTTAAAAGGTTTTATATCTGTGGTTCTAGCCATAAACCAGCTAGTGTAGATAATAGCTTTTTTTCCACCAGTACTGTGCAGCTTTCTCCCCCCCTCCCCTCACCTCGTTGTTTTGTACGTCATCCAAGTTAAAGCACAGTAGATTCTCAGTGTACTCAGTGTAGAGTGATCAATAATAACCCCATCCTCCTCCGACTCCTCCTCCCAAGCAAACTCAAGCTATTGGGGGGTCGCCCTGAGCTTAAACACATGGCAGTAGTTTTTTTCCAGTGCTGGGCTAGTTGTACATAAGATACAGTATACTGAACTGAAGATGTAGAAACCCATCCGCAAAAGATCTCATTTCAGGATGTGATTACACGTTATATGCCGTGCCGTAGTCAGAATGGTCGTAGTCAGTATTGTTTCTTTGAAAATCAATATTGTTTTTCACCAAAAAAGTTTTTTTTTTTCTGAATGACCCATAATTTCACAAGCATGATTAAGTGAGTGCATCACTGGCTATTCTGCTTGTGAACATGGAACAGTATTTACATAACTGCTTACAGTTATATATAATATATAGCACTTCATACTGTCATACATCTTTTCTGTATTTCTGTTTTCACCATTGTGGCTGAAATATTAGACCAATAAATAGTATGCAATAAATAGTTTGAAAAACAGCATTTAATAATGGAAAAATAGTCCCATTTGTGGCTAAAATGTGGCACAAACAGTGTGTTAAATATTTAAATGAAATCACTTTCTAAAAGGAGTAGGTGTTGATGTGTGCTGAACTGCTATAGATCAGCTTCGGAGAACATGCCTGTCCTGAGCACGGTCATTAGATGGTTGTGCAGATTTTTTGAAAAACAAACCCTGAAACCTTCCATTTGAAATTTTTAAAAAGTTGACGAAACCAAAGTTTCTTACAATCCAGAGGTTTCTGTATCCTTGAATGTTCTACAATGTAATCTGTTGGCACGGATTTTGACCAGACACATGATTGTCAATAGAAGACATGTATTAGGCAGAGTACAGAGTTCTGTGAAACCACTTTGATGCTTGTCTCACTCAAGTCGTACTTGTGTGTAGATTGAGTCAATTTTAAAGAACCTTAACGACCCACAGAGATTAACAATCATCAGCAGAGAAACCAGAACCTCATTTGCGTCCATTCAAAAGGCTTTTTTATCTGCGATTGATTTCTCAGTAGTCTCACACGTGCCTTAAGTTTGTTTATCAATTCATTACATTTGATTTGCAGGGAAATGCAGGAATCAATGCGATTACCGTGTTAAATCATGAATGTCCATACTTAACATACATGTATCCATTGCTCAGAACACACTTAAAGCATTCACTGTCTAGCTGACAAGTGCTACATCGCAGCTGAAGAGATAAAATATTAGCTAGCGAGCTAATGCTTTGAGGCTACCGTGGGCGTGTTATCAGTACTCTGGTGTGTATAGAGGTTCTCTCGTATCATCATCATCCAGAGTACCCAACACAGACAGTAGATCCAGAGAGGGAAGCACTCCATCAGTGACATTTTTTCTATGCATCAGGTTTTACCTGTGAATCTGCTGACATGTAGGCCTAGTGACTTTCAAAGACTAACCGTTATGATAAGCTCTTTTTGGTTTGGTTGTTTTGAGCCGCCCTTTATTGATAATGAAGTGGTCTTTTTTGAAAATAAATGAATATAATCAACTATAGTGAAGAATATCAGTAATCTGTAAAAGTGTGCAAAAAGTGACTATCATTTCATTGCAATTATTGTCACTGCATGTGACAGAGAACTGTCTTAACAGCAGTTGAGCCTTAATCTAAAGTTATATTCAGCTAAATCTCCACTGTAAATAGTGTAACTACTGTAGGTTAGGTCCATTTGCATGGAAGTAAACTGTGTTTTGACACATGTGGGACTAGTTTCATGTGAACACGTCCGGCATAGACTGAAGCAGTAGTCTACATGCATAAAATTTTCATTTTGCTACAAGCTCAGCCATTAAGTCTGATGATGGCTTCTGTTGTGTCAGAGCCAAGAAAAATAATTTGCATTGGCTGGCAGCTATCCCCCTCCCCCTGGCCAGTGGGACCAAGATGTAGGCTGTAGGATGTCTCAATTTTGGACTGGCTCAGAAACCCATCAGGAGACATCGCCAAATATAAAGAAGTCCATTTATCAGTATTTAATGCTAGGCCATCCAAAGCTGATCTAACAAACGTTGAATCTGAATGTGCTTTCTTTTTTTATTTCATCTACCAAAACATAACATTTTTTTTTTATTTAGCATCGACTAGGATGTGTTCTATAGGGAGGTTTTAGCAGCAAGGCATGGCAGCTCAAAAATTCATTTTAATATTTAAAACTCTGTGTATTTCTTCACCAGCATAAAATGGTGCCTTCTGAAGTTGAGGTGTTTTCTTTCTATATTTACTGGTTCTCTAATCAAGAGACATAGACCGATCCTGTTATTTGAAAGCCTCTCTGTATTTACTCTAGACAGATGTACTATTGCCCAAAGTTACACTTGGAAGCAAACGTTTGGTGTAATCCAATTATATTGTGAAGCCTCTAGGCACTACTTGGTTCCAGAAGTATTTGGAAACTATTTGGCTTGGTTGTGGCTTCCTAGTGTTACAGTTGGGCATGAACATTCGAGAAGAAACGTCTTTAGCTTATAAAAATGTAGTAATATGTATCATGCATTTTGAAGCTATATTGATATTTAAAAACTGTGCAACATCAGTATTGCGTAAAAAGTAAGTGTCTTTGCAAGAGCACATAGCTATGTTTGTATATTCTAATTAGAAGACATTGTGTATTTCATATTTTTAGTGTTTTTTTTTTTCTGTATATGCATGCCCCATTTGATTGTATGCATAAATATTTTAGATGAACGAAAAATTGAATTTCAATCAAATTTGGAGAACTTGTACAATGTTTGATATGTTTCTTTTTTAATGGATTTTTAATTCTCAAAGCATTTTTTATATTGTATTATTATAACAAACTGCAAATATTGGACATATAAAATGAACAAATACAGAGGTACACATGCATATACATATATTGTATATAGAATGTATGTATACACATGCATATTTGGTG
Source organism: Alosa sapidissima (assembly GCF_018492685.1). Classification (NCBI taxonomy): domain Eukaryota; kingdom Metazoa; phylum Chordata; class Actinopteri; order Clupeiformes; family Clupeidae; genus Alosa; species Alosa sapidissima. Next base: position 19,531,535 of record NC_055964.1, read on the forward strand.
TGTAAGTGTACACACACATATATGTTCATAAATACTTATACTGTATATAGGTATATACGTGTACTGTATGCTGGCATGTTTGGTCATGTTTGTTGATCATGATTTAGTAGTTTTATTTTTTTATTTCTCTTTTCTCCTACAGAAAAGCTTGTCCTTTTTTCTGCTGACATCCTTGGCCAGCAGCATCAAGCACTTAAAGTTGATTTCTGTTCATGTCATTTGTGGAAAAATAATAAATGACTTTATCGAAGGCAGAACATTTCATGACTCTTGTGTTTCCTTCCCCCATTCTATATTTAAGTTTTGTTTACCTAATGGTTCCTATTTCATCTACAAAGCTGATATTTATCTTGTGATTTAGTGGAACCGGAGTATTTTCAAAATACTGAACTCCCAGCAGCTGTAATGGTGAAAAATTGAAAAACCACGATGAATTGAATCATTATTTGAAACAAATTGAAATCAAGTACATGAACACTACTATCTGTGGAGACCATCTGTCTTCTCTTGATGGAATTCATATCAGACCAAGGTAATGAAGAGAGGGAATCCCCCCTTATCAAGTCCTCTTCCGCGTCCATTCTCATTCATTGTATTAGCCTAGTGCTGTGTCCCTGTGATAAATGGATTGAACGACATCCAAGGCATTGGTTGGTGGAGGCAAAGTGAAAAGTGGTTCACCATAGGCTTACGCCTTCCCCTGTAAAATTCCTGTTGCCATGGCAGCTGTGTGAACTGCCCAAATATTCCAGCAGGCTGTGTTTGGTTGATAAAAATTTCTGAGCTCAAATTGTCTGTGTGCGTTTTTTTGAGCCATGAATCAATGCAGCAATTTCACTGCTTCTAACATTTCAAGTGTCCACCCTTAATGCACAGTGTTGTACATCATCAGAGACAGCATTAAATATGAATAACAGAATTAGTTCATTACAAATGACCAACGCTGTACAAGCAATTAAGAGAATCAGTAGCTTTAATCCAATCGATGCATCACTCCTACAGTAAACATTTGCAAACCTTTTGATTTCGATCATGTAGCAATCATTGTTATTGTAAGATCATAGTTTCTGTTACCATCTATGTGGTATCCATTGGTATGCATGATGGAAAATGAAGGTAACTGTGTTAAACTGGGTAGATCTTTTATTTTATCATGTTGCATAGATGACACCAAAACAACCCTCAATGTACTCAACGCTCTGCAGTCTGCACATTGCATACCCTTGACTGTTTCACAGTGGTTGGGATAAGACAGCATCTGATCATAATGTTTATTCAGTATTTTGCAGGGCTGCAGCCAGTGTTTACTTGCATTAGACGTTAGGTCATTTCCACGAACAGTGAAAATAATATATTCTGACACGCACAAGAAGACTGTCTCTCTGCTGTTTGTAATGCGGTTGCTATCAACAAATGCTTTGACAATAAATAAACATGGAAATCCAAATGAATTTATCAGCACTGAAACACAGACTGCTGTTACATACAAATTGCAATGCTGTTCCAAATAGTATTCAGAACTACTACGAGGAGTAGGCCCAAGAACTGGGCTGGCCATGGATGTGTGTGTGTGTGTGTGTGTGTGTGTGTGTGTGTGTGTGTGTGTGTGTGTGTGTATGTGTGTGTGTGTGTGTTTGTGTGTGGTTTGTCATTGGTTTGAGTACAAAAAATAAGCACACGCTATCTGGTGGTGATGGATGGAACCACATCCTGGGCCCTTAACAGCAATGAATTTATTCCCCCAGCTCTCAGTAGGCTTAATGTAATTAGAATCTCCAAAGGTCAATGGCAACATGGAGTATTTGTCACTTGTCATATTAATGTAAAATTTATGCTACTGTTAAACAGAATATAAATGTGCAAAGCTCCATGAGGCTGCACTCAGCCTAAATGTAAAATGCAGAATGCGCTGCTAAGGAGTTTTGCTGGTAGTATCAGCGAGGTCTCATGAGTGCATGCATGCCTGTTGTGCTGGTAGTGAACAGGGTTAACATGGGTCCACAGGCTACCATCATGCATTTGAGTGGACATTTCAATGCTCAGCTCTCAGTGAAGAGTTTCTCAGTGCGTAATATATGCCCACACACAAACAATGAGGCACAGTCAATATCATATATAGCATGGCTTTAATTGTTTGTGTTCATTTACCAATAACCACCTCTACCACCTCTCCTCCGAAATATTGTTAGTCATACTTCTCTAGCCACTGTTTACGTATGTAAACATTGTATCCTCTATTCAAACAAATAGGATAGCATTTGGGTCCCTACCCTTTGCTTTCTTAGTTTCATTCAAATCTTGTCATTACAGGGAATTTATGCAGCCTTTATTGCATTGATTTATTTATATTTATGCTTCACTTAAAACCTAAGAAATTTTCATAGTTTGTAGAAATAAACTAGTCACGATTTCTTCATTTTGGTCTGTACCCTGTCCGTGTGAATATCCAATACTCTTGATAACACTGTTAATAATCATTTAATACAGCGCCCCTGAATACATGGACTATCTGCTCAATTTGAGGGCAGAAAGAACAGAACATCATCAAATACAGTGATATTAATCAGATCAAATCTATATCTATAATTATTAGAACATTAAATGAATCATCCTTTCTTCAATCTGCATAAATTATTTAGATGTTCATGGATGTTCAATTCTTGATTTTACATTGTTGATACATTGCTAAATTCAGAAGATATACAATATCCTGTATGAGTTATCTCTTTTTAGAACACCTTTAGAATATATAGATTCTATTGGTGTTTCAGAGCTCCTCGTGCAACACAGACATATATGGAGAGTGTGTTAAAGAGTACTTATTCTCTATAACTAATGAGGACAGGCACAAACCAGCCCAGTGCCAAAACAGAATTAGTGTATTAGTCAATTATTTAATTATGTAGTGATCAGGGCATAATTGGTGTACTAATGAAAGGCATTTCCTCTTACTGACAGTCATTTTTGACTTGGAGAGCTCCAATAATAGACCCATGCAAGTCACAATGACATGTAAATGTTCAAGCCACCTGATGGAGGGCAAGAGTGAAAGGGAGAGAGAGAGACAGAGAGAGAGAGAGAGACAGAGAACATTGAACCCCCCTCTAAGCATCCATCAATTACCTCTACTTGCGTCCTCCAGCCCTGCCACCACTCCCATCCACCCCCTACTCCATCCATCCACCCACCAGCCCTCGACCTCCAGAGCAACAACACTTACTGTTTTGGCAACCCATCACAATCAGTCTGCATATATGTCTGGCCATGTGAAGGATTCTATTCTTTATGGAGATAACCGGTGGAGTGGGAGCCTCTGTTGCCAAGGTGACAGCCTGACTCATGGCAATTTGGTTGGTGAATGAAGCTGTTAGCAGTGCAGAGCTGCATGATATGTTTGTTGTTTTCCTTTTTTTTTTTTTTTAAATGTTGCTGCCCAGTAATCTGTCTGCAACCTTCTTCCCCATCTTCACCAACCATATCACCACCACCAACCACCAGCTCCACTCTGGTGTTATTGTTGGTGAGCTTTGGCTTACCCTTATTATACAGTTAAATGTGGTGCTGTACAAAGCAGCACAATTTGCTAACTGCCTCAGTGGATACCATTAATACTTGGTAAACATGATTAAATAATGTAGAAAATATTTCAGAGCCGAATATAGGTCTATTGATTATTTAAGACCAGATAAGATGTCAGTACATAACTAATCTGCTGTGTTTTCATTTCCTTCATTGTCCAAACATGGGTGGCGCGCGGTGATATTTGCTATCCATTTTGGGTGTGTGATAAATTGATCTTGTGATGATTTACATAACTTCCATGTGTACACAAGCAACAGTCTCAACAGTTGCAGATTTTTCCATATTCCTTCACTAAAACGTTATTCATTTACAATTTATTGCCCTATTTTTCATTTTTCATGCTTGATATTAAGGCACACACGAGCGAGGGGGGGGGGGGGGAGCGAAAAGCAAATGAGTATGACAGCTCTGCCACTGACAGATTGGATACACCCCGTTGGCACTAAGTGATTTGTGGGGCCGTGCTACCACCTCTCCTCCGACCCAGCTGTCGCCATATGACACGCCAGCCCTTCCAGGGCCATTATTGGATGGGCTCACAGGAAGAGGGAACAGCTTACTGAAAGGGAGCTCACGCAGGGAGCTGATCAAAGGGCCCCTGGGGTGCAGTTAAAGGCAACACCCACAGCCGCCGGGAGGAAAAAGGCACCTCAGAAAGATCTCGGAGGTGACGCTCAGGTGGACTGGGTGTAAAGTGTGGATGCTAGAAGCTGATGGCGTGAATTGCTGTTTGCCAAAATAAAAAACAGGCGGTTGAGTTTGATCAAGGCATTATCCATTTGGGCAAATATCTGGTGCTTTTTGCACACAAATCCAAGCCAATGTTGGAGTAAACATGATCCTACCAGTCCCAAGAGTAATTATTGAAATTTTAATCTGCCATTAGAGGTGTGTGGATGAAGAAAACATTGCCTCATTTGCATACAGAAGGGTACGAGTAATGGAACAGACATAATGTATATAATAAAGTTATGGACCCTTTCAAGAGAGTTCCATTATCAGCATGATAGTTGGCCCCACAAGACTTCCTTTTTAACATTCCATATGTTATCTTAATGCAGAGGAAGTAGATTGGGGCCCAAATAGAATGTTCAAACATTGTTTTTGTTTTTATTGTTGAAAGGGTCTATATAATAAAGTTATAGTTTTAAGATTATGAGTCACATTTTCAGTTAGGTACAAGGGCCAGCGATATAGCAGCAGGCTTATTTACTGAGCTGTCACACCACTTTTGCATGTGTGACTCAGATTACTGTATGGACACCCTTGAGTGGGCCATGTCGAATCATCAGGAGGCATCTGGTCCTCAGTGCCTAGCACTCAGTGTAAATAGATGCTGTAGAGGAGGCCATTAATATATTTTTGCCATGACCAAGATGACAAATTAATCTAACCTTTGCAAAACAATTAAAAGTCTGTTAAGCCATATTATAGAAATACATATTGGAAGGTGAGTGAACAGTTTTCTGTAGTGTACACACATCTTTCACAAGTCTTTCAGCCATATATCTTGCTTGAACTTAAGTGTTTGACAGTAAACAGCTAAACCAGATTATATTCCATGGACAGGTGAACAACAAATATGGTGAGTCATCATGAGGTTATTGGAATAATGCCCATTGCGTTAGTGATTACATTTTCTTCATACAAATCAAAGATTTGGAACTCAATGGGATTTTCCCACTTCTGTTCAACTTAAACTTGGTGTGATGTGATAGGTAGGAGTCCTGTTTTGGTCCTTTCAAACATTTGTATGAGTAAATTATTAGAGAGTGGACAACTCAGCTGAGTTTTTCTCGCTTTGACTTAGGCTAGGACAAAGGTATCCTGGTTTCCAGTCTCAGTACTTTGTTTCACTTCATGAAGAGAGACTGGCCTCTCAGGACTGGGAAACCTTTCCAACCATAGTATTGTAACTGGCGCAGACTTTGCATTAACTTTGAAGTCATTGGTCCAGCCTAACCAATCACATTTGGGATTTCTAATGTTACTTCCTACTTTGCTTAACCTTTACAAACTGATAATAAACCACATTGGCAGTCAGGAAACCATGTATTTAGGCCAACCTTTGCTGTACATAAATATACACATTTAAATAAATGTACACCTCCAACTGCAATGTTTTGATGTTGGCAGGCGTTTCTACTACCGTTTACCACATCCAACATCCGCTCTCGTTGCTGATTGGCCCACCACCCTGATGACCGAGGGAAATGTTAATGTCTCAGTGAAATGAAAAAGAATGGAGACACTTGGCAGACGGGGCCAGGCTAGGAAAAAAGTGTCTAAAGGTTACATTTCTAAAGTTTGTCGAAAGAGTGTCCCAGAATATAGGCGATAACCCAACTCAGTCAATATAATGAAACACAATGAGATTTTTACTAGTTGGGGAAAATTAGGTTACATCCCGGGTCAAACCCGAGAACATATTTGTGCTGTTATCGCCCATTACCGAACACTTACTGCTGCCAAATGAAGAATTGAGTGCTTAATAGGAATAATGTGTGTATTTGTCCTAACCTAAGAGGAATGTAAGAACACATACACTGCACACTACTAATGGGTTTATTTACAGTATTGGCTTCCCTGTGTGTGTGTTTTTATTCAGTTCCTGAAATAAACTGTGTTTTGTAGCATTGCACATTTCAACTCATGATAACCCAGTACTATTTCTGTTTTAAGCTTGACTATTAAATGAGTCACTAAGTTTGTGTTTTAGTAGTGCACCTTTGATGATTGTGAGTTAATCTCGTCTACTCCACATTATTTAGTTGCATACCTTACTGTATTCCGATCACCACCTCATTTGCCTCCCAATCCCACCTCGCCCACGCTACACACACCACAAACTACCAGAAAAAGCTGAATTACTTTCGCAAGTTCTCAGCAAAAGTTCTCAAGGCCACTCATTTGCTTCCCTTGCTCGTCCTCTCCCTGTAATAAGTTGTATGTACCAAGGCTTTGATTGCGGTTCCCGAGAGCTACTTACAGGAAACTCGTCCCTGCGGACCTCTCAGGTTTCCCTGGAATGAAAAGGCGCTTTTATTCCAGATAATTAGCGAACCCAACCCAAGGCCCGATGTGTGCCCGCCAGGCGCGTTCCTCCAAACACAAGAGCGGGATGGTAGGCTTAACCCTCAGACACTGGAGTGAGAGATTTTCCCTGCCCTATTTCCTTTTTTTTTTGTATTAAAAAAAGACACACTGTAAGAGCACTCCAGCATAAACAGGGAGTAATTGCGCTGCTGCTTGTCTGTGTTTTACTTTTTTCTCTGTCACTTTTTCCTTCTCTTTGAGGGCATTTGACATTGACAGACCATGACAAGCCCACAGTGGGGATCCGTGGGTAAAGGCTTTTAACTGTCAGTTTTTTTCTCTGATGCGCAGAGTTTGGCAAATAAATTTTGTGAAGCAAAACAAAAACTAAAACCACAGTGGCATCATTCCAGCATCATTGGGGAGCTTCCAGCTTGGAATTCATCTTTACTGCTGGTGACGTGAAAGACCTCCACTTCTTTTTGGCGTTTCCATGCTTTACAAGGTATTTTACCAATGATGAAAGCGTCAATGAACGTGATACAATGGTAGACCAGAAACATCTCAATATAACTTAATGTTGTTACATTGTTGTCGTAAGTAAACCATCTGACAAACATGTCCATTGTTTATATCTTCAAAGAGAGCTGTAAATAAGTATGAAGACACTTGTATACATAGTAAAATGAATCCAATCATTGCAGTGGGAACCAAGCATGAGTGTATGAGAACTATGTGCTCCTGTGAAGTTGCCGCAGTGACCTCAATGTCCCTCTCAACTTGATGTTGGCAACACTGTTTTTTTCATTGTATAACGCATCACTGCCATTATGCAACCAGCAACTTAATACACATTCCTGGTTTGATTACACATTTCATTGTGTTTACCACTACTCTGAATCCGTTTGTTTCATACAACCAGCCATTTAAGTGATGATGAGTAATCCTATCCCATCTTCTGTTAAGCATTAGTGCAACAATTGCTTCTTTGTGTCGACCATGTTCTTTTTTCCCCCTTTGTGTTTGGAATTTATTCAAGACCTCTCAGAGCAAATAGATTATATAACAGTTCAATTTTTTCCACACTCAGCCTCTGTCTCTTTTTTGAAAAGCACACTGGCACCAGGCAAGAAAAAAAGGGGGGGGGGGGCACAAGTACAATAACGAATAATAATAATAAAAAAGCCAAGAACCAAAAATGGCAATGTTAATGAAGAGAATTCTCTCGGTGAGTCTCTCTAAGAGCTGCAAGCCTTTTTCATCCCCACTGAAACTGCCTGTGACCATTTTCAGCTGGGTTAGGCTCCCCCACCTCCACCCCCCTCCACCTTTATGAAACTGCACCCCTGTGCCCTAGCCACGGCACATTATTGTAAACATATAATTTCATAGTGAAAGCAGTTCAGGTTGTTGGCTGTTTGCCTCCATTTCATTTAGAGCAAACCGGGGAATTTGCCAACATCTGGTCTGTGTCAGTGTAAGGGTTCCTAGCCATCGCTACTCAACTGGACTTAGCTGTCAGCAAGTGGATATAAAGCAGATTTGCTGTGATTAATCAAAGGTGTAGCATTAATAATGGGCCCCCTTTTTCCAAAATATTCCAGAGTAAGGGGCTTGAAACGACCCTGTGGCAAGGATAGATTGATCCGGTTCATGTTGTTAGATGACGAGCCAAAGTAATTCACACTGTTTTCCGAGAGACTGAACAATGACAAGCTGTCTTAGAGCGCCGTGGGTCACCCATTCAGAGCCTAGCTGCTTTTGGGGGTAAAAACCTTGATACCCCCCCCCCCCCCCACGCCTGCCCAAAGCTGTTGTTACATTTGTGGTAATGCATGTTGAGAGCCATGCTACTCCGCTCAGACATTTTACAGCCCACTAGAGGGAAACCCAAGTGCAGATTTGTGATACCTGGCGGTTAGAGTATCCAATTGCTCCATCCCTAATCGGACTCCCACACAATTTGACTGTTGTTTGCCTACATGTGAGGCAGGGGTTTCCGAAAAGTGTCAGTGTAAACTCCACTAATGCCAGTGAGAGTGTTCAGAGCTTGATTTCATACAAGCCGTAACCATGACTGAAGAGAACCAAAGGGTCTTGAGGGTGTCAAGTCTGAGCCCTGGCCCAAGACCTGTGTGGCTTCTGGCAATATGGACCACCGAAACCGCATCAAGCTTTGTAATAGTATAGAAAGTGTAGAAATCCAAGATTCAAGAATTACTCTTTTTTTGTTAACTTTTCTTGTAGACTACCAGCAGGTTTCAGTGACAGACAAAACAAACAACAAATAAAACACTGATAATAAAGAAAACAATGCAAAGCTACAGTAGGCCCTGTTACATAGAACATCATTACTCACATTCTCTCCTCCTGACAGAGGCGACAACCCACTGAATCACACCCCACACATTAAAAATAGCCCTGGTCTCAACCAACTCCCGGTCACAATTCAATTAACACCTTAAAACAGTGTTTTAACCATCACAAGCATTTGAGCAGCATATTCTTGTAAACATTCTTGTGCATTGACAAAAAAAAAAAAGAAAGAAAAGTTTGCCACAAACACTCCTGCCACAATGAGCGCTTCCCTACGAGAGCACACCCTGAACATTCAAAAAGGTGTGTGCCCCTGCACCTCATGTTTGCACCCCTGTACCCGAAAGACAGGTAAGGAGGGCACAAAGACAGGGCAGCTGAAAAAATCATTGGTGCCCCCCTGCCCTCCCTCCATGAATCGTACTCTGGTAGGAACAGGAAGAGGGCAGAGAACATCACCGAAGACCCCACACATCCTGCACACACTCTCTTCAACCTCCTCCCCTCTGGTAGGCGCAACAAAAACAACCAGACACAAGAACAGCTTCTTTCCCACTGCCATCACCATCCTGAACTGCGGATAAGTGGGGTCATCCCACTTTGGCCATTCACTCACTCCTCCTACTCATCACATACTTCATCATTCCAATATGCATCTGGCACACTATACATTTGCACTATTACTTTTGCCCTTTACATCCCACTCCATGTGTACTTATGTCTTATTGTATATTTGTATTTTTGTATGTTAAGTTGATATGTGCCTATATGTATATTTGTATCTCTATTGTACAGTATGTGTCTATATTACTATTTGTCTACTTGAATGTATACTACTACAGTACATGTTTATTTGTTTAAAAAAGAGCTAACACCTACCGAAGTCATGTATGTAAGTACACTTGGCCAATAAAACTGATTCTGAAGACAGGTAAGGAGAATGTTCTCGCAACACAAGCAGTAACACTCAATCACAGTTTTAAGATGTTAAATGTGCACACTTGAAACCCCTTAAACGGCTCTAGAGTTACGATATGCAAATAAATATCTTTTTAAGGGAACGATTAGACAGGACGCGCTTTGCATCTTTATAGTCTTTAAAATGATCTTAAAAAATCTTTATTTTTTTCTGTCACATTCACAGCAGAAATGCCTTGAAACCTGTGGTCCACAGACCTTATTTGCTACAGAGATGAAAAGGCTTTGTGAAATGTGTGCAAGCTGGGTCACAGCATGACTATAAGTGTTACACTCCACCAGATGCATTTCTGGCACTTTTTTTTGACGTCCTTGGACAGAAATGGTACATATACACTTGTGAATAGAGAAGTCCCAGCCTTTTCACTGAGGTTGTTAATCTGCTAACTTCCATTATGGAAGGTTTTCTGTTTGTGAAAGAGCATAAGAATTATATTAGTTTCAGTTTTTAATTATCGGCTTGCTGTTTGGTGCTCAAAAATGCAATTCATCAACTTCCAAGGTGTTCAGCCAGATGTGTTTAGTTTTTTTTTTTAATTAAGAATAAGATTTAGTTTGGCCTCAATTAAACCCATTCAATTAAAAGTGTGAGAACACTCATTCAGCAAGGAAGCAGTGGAATGTATGAGATGCTAACCCCAGTCAGTGGTTTTGACTGTTTATGTTATGATGTTTCGCCGTGGAAATGGCAGTGTCAGATATGTCATTAACACATTACTGCAGCCCTGTTAAAGGAGGATGATGGGCTCTCCCTGCTGAGCTGGCTTTTCCTCTGGGATGCTCCTTCCAGTATTTACCTAGGCATCCGCCATCCTCCGGGGGGCGTATGCCTGGATTTACAGGAGACCCCTGTGTGTGTGTGTGTGTGGGGGGGGGACGGGACGACGCTTTTGATGAATCTCTCTGCTGTGTGATTTGCCTAAAGCACTGTGGTGCCTTATGACAACAATTAGATGGCGCTCATTCAGTAATGGCAGGGACTTCCTTCACAAGAAAACAGGAAGAAAAAGTCTGAAACTGAGATCTTCACTGAAAAACAGTCAGATTTTGTGGGCCCTCTTCCAAGGTAGGACACCAAGTAAATGTCCAGTGTAATATTGGATAAAAACTGGATTTCAAAACCAAAACAACTGGATATTACAGACTTTTTTAGATTAGAATTTTTGTTAAAGTTTAAGAACTAAACAGAAAAGGGGAAGAAAACCCGACCAATTACTGCAATCAGAAAGTCGATTTTTCCTTGCTGGACAGTGGAGTATGTTATTATTATTATTGCAAACCTTTCTGTGTGAGTTATGGCACAGAACATTCACTCCCTTTGAGAATTTGCTGGCCGTGGTCCACGGCAGCTGGAAGCCATCACAAACTCCAATTACTGTCTGTCTGTGTCAACATCTGGAAACCACTTCTGCTGTTTTGGCTGTCTGCATCCTAGGGTGAGTAAGGTTGTTGGCCATATAAAGCCAACCTATGGCTGAAGGAATGTGTGGACAGCAGCGGTGTACACGGGGGCAAGTGGGTGTCTCTCAGGTTGGACTTGACATTGACAAATGACTTGAAAAGTCTATTATACCAAAAGCGTGGATAATAGATGAGATGGATATCAATGTTAGTGTTATAATCAGGGCCCTGGTGGGGTCATATATACATACAGCTTTAATTACACTGACTCAGATGCATCCTCTGGGTCATGGCACCTGTGATATACATGCAATTAATTAGAGCAGTGTTTCGCAATGCTCAAGAGATACCTCGATTCTTGTGTTTCAGTCTGTCTCTGTTACTGACAAACACCAGGGACCTCTTTTTCAAAGGTGACTACATGACATTTGGATTACATGCTAATGTTTAATTCTCAGGTCACCAACTGATCATTGCTTCAAAGACCTGAAAGGCAGACGCTGGGTATTTCTCAATAAAAATGCTAAACTGTGTTTACAGTTGTCAGTCTGCATTGAATTCACTTTCATTCATTCAAGTAAGAGCAAAATAATTACCCCCCTGCCCCCCCTCCCTCAGGTGGTTTTAAATTGTAGTTCTCAAAAGGCAGGCAGGTGCCAAAAAAAAAAGCCATTTCACTATCCAAGATGGGGAGCATAATTTAGACTCTCCCTCCCTCCAACACCACGTGTGAATGTGTCATTATCTTGATTTTTCATTCCGAATTGCATGACGGCAAAAGCGAAATAAAAGAACCATTCCATTTCTCCCTCCTTCCATAATGACTCTATTCATCCTTCTTCATAGGTGTACTTTCACTCTGCCAGATTAGAGATGGCTGACTTTTTGTCGCAGCCCTGGATGCCGGTGTGTTCTCACTGTTTCCAATGTATCCCAGCATCCTTCTCTGTGTTTATTTTTTGTATTCATGCACATCATATGTTTCTAATTAAAAAACCACCACGGTGGGTTTTTCAGTGCTGGAAATGTAAAAACAAAAAAGTAGAGCCATAAGTCAGGCAGTCGGACAGGGAAAAGACCAAATGTTGTGTTACGGGTGGGTAATTCTATAGGAATAAATAAATATGCGAACAATGACACACATAAAGAACCCCATTGTTTTGAGTTTGAGGGTTGTTTTTTACATAATGGAATATAACTGTAATGGCAGTTAGCACTGGGCCTCCATATGGATATCTCATTGGGTTTCTGGCCCGTACCCTCTTTTAAAAGGCAACTTGCATTCCTATGATTTGGAGTCATGCTGTATCAAGTTCGATCGACTTTGGCAGGATCTTAAAAAGAACAGATGTAGTTTTTTGGGCTCTCCCTGCTCCACATCCAGCTGTGCTTGTCTGGTTAGGCCAGTTTATAATAACATTTTAAGCCTGGAAATAAAATACGTTTCTTCAGGGTTCATTTCGACCTCAATTATCCATCCAGGCACTTTTGCTCTGCTGTCTTACTGTGAGAAATGTTTTTTAAGCCTATGTAAGCATCAACCTATGAATGTGTATTAAACATAATCCTTTTCAAATCTGCTGTAGTTCTGCATCCACTAAATACTTCATACACAACACTTTAAACCCAAACAGTCAAACTAACTTGAAATAATGATTTAACACAGCTTAATTACAACACACAACACAACATGTGGATATTTGATTTAGTTTTTTTTAGTATATTTAGTATTTTTTTATCTTCTAGTGTCTCTATTGTGCAGTGGAATTTTTTATATTTATATACTTATATTACTTTTTCTGCTGTAAGTGCATGTTGTGTATGTATGCTACTGAGACCTTGAATTTCCCCTTGGGGATCAATAAAGTATCTATCTATCTATCTATCTATCTATCTATGTATATATATATCTAATCACTGAAGAATGAAACTAACTCACACCTATCACACCTAAACTGAAAAATACATACTCTAAAGAGCAACTCAACTGTTTTGAGTGTTACTTAGATTCCCATGATCCTTTGCAACCACATTAAAATCATCAAACTTAAAGGAACACGCCAACATTTTGGGAGATTGCCTTAGTGCCGTCTCCCCCAGTTAGGTAAGATGATACATACCCTTCTTGCTACTTGGTGGAATGATTGCATTGGGTGGAATGATTTGCATGCAGAACCTGAAAAGCCCTGGTGTTACTTCTGCAAATCTCATGAAGCAGTGCTTCGCATGAATGAAAATATAGTATATGCTTAGAAAATGGCTGTGTCTCATGTTACATTGGTATTTGTACACATTGCAACAATGCAAGTCACAACATTTTTTTTTATTGGAATTTGTGCCAAAATCTTGGCCAAATATATACAAAAAGTATGGTTAAAGAGTTTATCCGCCCACCCCTCCCCCAGGCCTCTACACATAAAAAATAGATAAATCAGCAATAGTGATAATAATAAAAAAATAACAACATTTAAATAGGAAAATGTTGGAGTTCTTTTGTCAATTCGGGAGCTATAGGATCTAGTTCCAGCCACCTCAATGAGCTATGCTAAGCTAGGGTAATGGTGGGTGCGTCAGACTGATGGTACATTCACACTAGACCGTTTAGTCCTGACCTGAGTTTGTTTGGACCGATGGTTTGGTGATTTTTGCTAATGTGAACGCAGTCAACGCACACATCAAACCCAGGTCCGGAGTCCGATAGAAAACGTGGGTCTGGAGTAGGCCTAAAGTTCTTTAGAACTCAAGTGCAGTTCTAATACTATCTGTTTCAAAACCAGGAAATAAATTGCCGTTTTTTGGGACGTTGCCAAGCGATATTGGTATAAAGAAGCAAGTGCTTATGACATAAATGGACCCAGGTCCGCAAACAAAAATGTAATGTGAACAGAGACCAGCCGGGTTCAGGGCTAGGGGGGAGTAATCACACTCGGGTACGGTCCAGTTAAACGGACCCAGTGTGAATACACCCTGACTTACTGCACACACAGAGACAAGAGGCATATGTATCATCTTATTGGTGGAGGAGACAGCAAATAAGCAAATTTGCCAAAATACTGGTGTGTTCCTTTAATTTCCCAAAATACTGGTGTGTTCCTTTAACCATAAGTGTTTGGATAGTTTTTAAATGTTTTTACTAATGCTATTGTACTAAAATACCAATATATTTTTGGGAATGTGTATTTAGGTTGTGCTTTGAGATGTATGCTTAATTCCCTTCATAGGTGGGTCACACTAGTAGTAACATGCAGTCAACCTAAATAAAACATTTAAGTTAATGTTGTTTAGAGTGTGAGTCATTCTGAAAAAAATACTTCCACGATCCTTTGCTAAAGTCACTGAAAAAAAATAAATATATATAGTTGTTAGGGTGCGCTTATGACAGCATTATCTGCACTAAAATGTATGCAATGTTGGACAATGTATGCAATGTTGGACATGGATAGTGTCTTTACAGTGAACATAGACATGTGCTGGTGAGACAAATTTAGGTGAACGCTAGTAAATGGAGTAGGCCTATGTTCAGGGTAACCATTGCGGAGGTTCACTGGAGACCTAGACATGACATCATTTCCCTGTGGTCTCAATGTGAAATTGATTGAGGAGTAACATTGATTACTGCACCTGATGACACACAATTTAGGCTTTATTGCCCAACTCTGTATATGTATCGATATCTGCTATTGTCAGTTGTGAGAAAAGCAAGATCTGTTTGCAAAATGCCCACTATATTATGTACAGTTTACTTTATAGAATTGAAAAGACACCTTACTATAAATGCTTGAGTTACTGGTAATCAAGCCAAACAAATATTTTGAGTTAGTTTGACTGTCCAGGCTTATGGAGAAGGGGAAGAAACCAGGACCGATTGCCACAGTGGTAATAGTAGTATTTATTTTACCATTTGCTTTCCTTTATCAGTGCACAAGCTACAAATTCATAAGTAGGGTCCATGATGTGTGCATGTTAAGCAAGAATGTTTGTTTTTAAAAAGCACACTTTGAGCCATATATTAAGTAAGCATAGCACACTCCCAACAAATAAATAGTTAGTGCACCATTTATACAACGTCTGAGATCTCAATCTGCACAAATCTGCAGTGTACAATCTGTAAATTGTGTTCTGTCAACACTAGTTTCTAACCATGTACTTGGCTTTATCATTTTATTTATCAGGGGTCTCAGTAGCCCAGTAAATATTATTTTCATCCTCTCTGAGCTGTACAATAACAGTCTATTTAAGCTTTGGTGTATCCTTGTTCTTCGTCCTTTTCTTCAACCTAGCCTATAATGTCAGAAGCATCATCAGTGGAGCATATTGGTAGTCTATGTTTCCTTATGTCTGGAGAGCACCACACCAGGCTCCTTAGAAACCCTAGGGGGAGCTCTCCTCTTACAACAATGAACTGTGATTGCATGAGTGACTCCAATGTAGCCAACTAGGTGAGACAACTGGGACATTCATAGCGACAGATTGGTGTGAATTGACAACACCATTCGGCACAAATTGCTACATGTGACTTTCCTGAATGTAAAGAACTGCCTTTTCTTGTAGTCAGGGCTTCATCTTGGCACTATTTCACTCATGAATAAAGAGACAATTAAAATACTGCGATGCTGGAATTATACAATATCATACCCAGTGGCCTAATGGAACATGATTATGGGCAGACTTTGACTCAAATGCATATGGTTACAGCTACTTTGCTAAGTTAATGATCTATAGATCATTAGGTGTCAGCCTTATCAATTGTGATTGATTAAGAGTCTCTATGTAAGCTCGAGGGGAGAAATCAGTTTATAATAATTGTCAAACATCCTCTTATATATGATCCAATTTATTGCTTTTTGATGCAAGCTTAGAGAAAACCATATGCTGCCCTATATTATAGATAGATGCCCTAGAGAGAAGAGTAATTGTCATTCCTTTTATCTTCATGGACCTATGGATCAACAAATGAGGCTGATTGAGCATCAGATTAGAATGACACAATAAATTCTTCAGACCTAATCTGCCTAATTTGCCTCTGAAAACAATGCTATTGTTGCAAAGGAGGAGGGGAAAAAGGATTCTCTGCAACCCAAGCCAAAAAAAAAATGGACTCCTTCCTTGTGATGCATGGGGAAAAGTGTGCAGTGTGCAAAAAAGAGAAAAAGAGGGGGTGCTGAATTCAACATGAAAATACAAGACCTCCTTCATAATGGACCACTTCTGACCCCTGGTGTTCACTCACAAACCATATCCCTTCAGGATGTAATAACTTCCACAAACACTAGGCGGAAAGTGGGTCCCTTGTACAGCTGTTTGAGGGCTCTGTATTGATTTGTGAAAGGAAACAGCATCAGTCTTTCCCTAGTGGGGCAAACAGTATACCTCCTGTAGTTTAGCAGAAAAAGAGCAAAAGCTGTAGGCGTAGCTGTAGCACAAATTATTTTCTTATTTTCAATCTAAAACCCAAGAACAAAATTTTACAAATATAACAAAGTGTGATTGAGTGTGTCAGAAAAGTAAAGAAAAAAAAAACAGCATATAGACAGTGAGGACCCGGTCAGCATTGCTCACTGTGCATACAAAGCACAAGGACTCTCTTGGGGGTCGTTCAGACCATCGACGTGGCGTGTGCATTGCGTGTCTGTTCCGTGGCTGCTGCGTCGCATTTTATATGTGCACTTATACCAAAAAAAGTCTCTGATGCTGCGCTGCTGCGGCCAGTCTATTACAACATCTTTTCACTTTCACTTTTGAATGCAAACGCTTCCAACACGCTCATGTGTTGCGTGAAAAATTGGCGCTGGTCAGGGCCGGACTAATCATTTCCTGTGCCCCAGCCCCAAAGCAACAATCACAAAGTTGCTATCATCAAGAGCATATAGCCTATACTTCTATACTAACAAGTCAGGCTTCTGCATGACACAGTGAAGATGTATGTATGTGCAATAGCCTCAGCATAAAGTGCATTCAAGAGACAGAACAGATGCACAAATGTTTAACAATATACATCTGTCACAGAACTTGATGGCTACAGAGTAATCAGAACTTGAAGTGGAGAAACACGTAAATTTAACATTTAAATGAAGCATTAGTGTAGCCTGACGAGCCAGACCCACATTAAAATGTAGGGTCTGGGCACTCACCGTTCGCAGTGCTCAGTCCGAGGGGCGGGATAATCGGTTGTCTTTCACATTCCCTCTGCATGCAATAGGACAGGGCTATGAGTCCCATGCATTTCCCACCAGCGGAGCTAGTTGGCTAGTTCAAACTTTTGCCGACATAATAAAAGCTTAACTCGTGTCACACTGTTCGCCAACAGCAACATCCATCTTATTTGTTTTCAAGTAGCAGGGAATTCAAGCCAAACCGTTGCACTCTGCCATCAATCATTAAATTAAGCCCACCTAACGACTCTATACACGATTTGATTGGCCTGATAGAAGTTAAATTTTTCGAGCTCACAAGCCAACGGAGAGTTTCTAGACTAGCCCTGGCAGCAAATGTAATTTGTCTAGATTTCTAGGCTAGCATTAACCTTTTGAGACCTTGAATTTGTCATTGTATCATACGTTATGACCATAACTATGGATCTATGAGACCGAACGGTGACCATCACCATGGTCTTATTACGGATGATGCCATTCAGCTACCTGTCACGAGACCCTTATATCAAAATTGTCACATGACTCACTGGAGGCAGGTGCTGCTGCATAAAGCGGATGCCAGGACATGGCTCTTCCTCCTTGCCTGGACGCTTGGGTTTGTTCCAAGTGACAAAGGAGGGTGACGTTCATCGTTCGGTCTCATAGATCCATAGTTATGGTCATAACTTACGATCTATTTCGACCTCTCTCTGACCGTCACCACGGTCTTACTACGGATGACTAGTACCGGCAATGTCGCGAGGAAACGAGGATCTCTCTTCACTAGTCTGCTTGGCAGCAGTCATGAGAACAGTGGCACCGACCATGGTGGATGTCACATTGACTCTATAAAATCTGGCGAAAGTACATGGAGTACTCCAGGATGCTGCCGCACAAATGTCAGCAAGAACAACCCCTTTCAAAGCTGCCCACGAGGTGGCCATGCTACGTGTGGAGTGAGCCACCAGGCCCTCAGGAACTGGGAAACCCCTCCCGGCATAAGCTCGGGCAATAGTGTCCACTAACCAGTGGGACACACGCTGTTTCGAGACTGGGTGACCTAGCTGCTTAGCTCCATAGCATACAAAAAGCTGTGTGTGATCACGTCTTAGCTGCTGTGTACGATCCACATAGGCCCTCAAAGCCCTGACTGGGCATAATGTGTTAAGAGCCACTCCTGCCTGACAGGCTGGCTCAGGGTGAAATGCCTCCAGTTCAATAGCCATATTAATTGACTGAGGGTTTAGCACTTTGGGGAGGAAGAATGGATTCGGCCAAAGCGACACTGCTACATCTTCAGGCTTCCACCTTATGCACTCAGCACTCACAGAGAGTGCGTGCAGCTCGCTCACCCTCTTGGTAGAGCTTAAGGCCAGTAAAAACACCATCTTCTGGGTTTTTATCAGCTTGCCCCAATGGCTCGTATAGGGCTGTGGTCCCAAGATGGGGCCTTCAAACACCTGCCTGGACGTAGACGGTTTGCACCTTTTAAAAATTGTGACACCACACAGTGTTTCCCGACAGACAGGCCCCCTCTCAAATCATGAAATGCAGAGATCACGGCTGCATAAACCCTTAGGGTGCTGGCTGCCCTACCAGTGTCCAAGAGAGACTGGAGGAACTGGAGTACCATTTCCACTGGGCAGGTCTTTGGGTCAAGACCCCTGTCTTCACACCATAAAGAGAATAACCTCCATTTCTGCTGGTAATTTGCCCGAGTGGAGGGTGCCCTAGCATTACTTATGGTCTCCAACACAGCCTCACTCAGCCCTTGAGGCAAGGGCTGAGGAGGGGCCAGGCCCACAGCTGCAGGACAGCCAGCCTGGGGTGCTAAATTCGACCCCCCACTTGCGAGAGAAGGTCTGCCCTGACTGGCAGAGGCCAGGGTTGGCCATGAACAAGGCGTAGGTGAGCCGGGAACCAATGTCTCACTGGCCAACGTGGAGCCACTAACAGCATTTGGTAGGAGTGGTTCAATCGGTGAATTCACACAGTGAACACACAGTGAGGTGAAGCACACACTAATCCCGGCGCAGTGAGCTGCCTGCTACAACGGCGGCGCTCGGGGAGCAGTGAGGGGTTAGGTGCCTTGCTCAAGGGCACTTCAGCCGCGGCCCACTGGTCGGGGCTCGAACCGGCAACCCTCCGGTTACAAGTCCAGAGTGCTAACCAGTGGGCCACGGCTGCCCCCAAACATTGATGGGACAGGACATTGATGTGTTCTCTGTCACACGGGTGTTCACAATGGCCTCTCACCATCCGACCCTCCCAGACTGCTCCCCAGCCCGTCTGGGAGGCATCTGTGGACACTAGCGTCCGCCTGGAAGGTACTCTGCCCAGAGGAACTCCCTGTGTCAACCAGCTGACGTCCCGCCAGGGTAGCAAGGCTTGCAAACATAACTGGGTCACCCTGAGCTTTCTGTGCCTGTGCCTTCGCCTTCATGGGTAAAGGCCGAAAGCATTCAGCCAACACCGCAATGGTCGGGCCCTTAGAAGGCCCAGTGGGACCACCATTGCCGCAGCAGATTAACCCCAACATCCTCTGAAAGTAAACCAGCTCTATACGCTTGTTCTGGCGAAAGGCACGGAGGGTCGCCTGGATCCCGGCTACTCTCTGAGGGGAGAGAGATGCCCTCATCGTGAGAGAGTTCAGGCAGAGTCCCAAAAAGGACATTCTCTGCCTTGGATTCAGGTTGCTCTTTTTCAAGTTGACCTGGAAGCCGAGAGACTGAATGTGGGACAGTACTGACTCTGTATCCGCCACCACCTGCTGACGGGATGGGGCACATACGAGCCAGACTTCGAGGTAGGGCATAATCCTCAAACCCCTGCTCTGAAGGGGTGCCAAGGCAGCCACTACTACCCTGGTGAACACCCTCGGGGACAGGGAGAGGCCTAATGGAAGGACCTGAAATTGATAGGCTTGTCCCTGAAAGGCGAAACGGAGTAACGGCTGATGCTCCCGACAAATTGTAACGTGGAAGTATGCATCTTTTAAATCGATCGTAGTGAACCACTCACCCGGCTCTATTGACTCTAGGATGTGCCTTGTCTGGAGCATTTTGAAGGTCAGGGTTTTCAAGTGCGTGTTCAAGCGGCGTAGGTCTAAAATGGGGCGTAGCCCACCGTCCTTTTTGGGGACCAGGAAATATATTGAATAAAAGCCAGCTTGCCATTCGCTGGTGCTTACCTTTGTTATGGCGTCTTTCTGCAGCAGTGTCGCCACTTCGTCTGCTAAAATGTTTGCCTGGACTGGGTCCTTGACTGCGGTCGGATGGAACCCTGAAAAGGGTGGAGGTCGCCGCCAAAACTGGAGTCTGTAACCCCTTAAAATTGTGTCCAAGACCCAAGGGTCTGATGTCTCCCTCTCCCAGGCATCCAGGCGTAGCTGCGAGCGAACCTCTGCAGCTGACCCCCGTATCCTACTTACGGCCCCCACGCGTCCTTGGACCCCTGGAGGGGATGCCCGCGTTGGGCCGTCCTAGTTGCTACTGACTGAGGTAGACGTTCCCCCTGATAGTGCCCAGACCAGGCCGGCACTTGCCTGTTGAGACCCTGGCGTGTGTTACCCGACCAGGGTTCTGGACATCTCCAGACATGTGTATGTGTATGCTGCCTACTTGCCGCTCTAGCCGCGGGTGGATAAAATGCACTCTTTACACCCTCGCAAGCATGAACAACCTCTTGAGCTTTCACCAGCACGGACTGTGAGTCGGGATGGAACACCTTGGCCGGCTGTACTGGCATATTTATGAGCTCTCTCCTGACACCCTCAGGGAGGGCAGTCTGGGACAGCCAGACCTGCCTGCGAGCTAACGTTGCCGATGACATGGCAGAGCCCACGTCACGTGTCATCTGGGCAAGGGCAAACAGGGCCACATCCATCAGCCTGCATTAAACTGACCAGGTTTGCTCGGCACATGCCAGTCCTTTCTCAACATCTGGCAGAAATCATCCGCCGCAGGGAGGGACACCGTGGGTCGGGACTGGACGATACCAGCCCAGACCCCACCAGCTGGGCTAGCACCCTGTACCGGAATTGTGAGCCCCACAATTTTAGCGGCAGAGAGAACCTTCTCAACCAGATCCATTGCCCCGGCGTCATCTGTGCCATCACCTCCTGATGTTGAATCCCCTGGGCAGGAGGAAGCACCACTGCGCCCGCCTTCAGGGTTCCCCTGGTCTTGCCCAGTCCCCAGGAGGGAGCCTTGAGCATACAGCGAAATGACATCAGGATGCCTTTGCTCCTGAAAAGAAGGCAGGTGACCAGGTGAGGTCTCTGCCGAGCCGACGGCCTCGGCCTGCCGAGGGTGGGCCTGGAAGCTGTTCACCTGGTCTGTCAAGCCACGAACGGCTGCCAGAAGCTGGGTGTACATGCTCTCCTCCTCTACAGAATCCTGCACGGGAGAATTTGGAGGGAGCGCGGAGGAGTCGACAGCGTCTGCGGTTCTCCTCCTCTTGTGCTTATGAGGCTTATGGGACGACTTGTGTCTCCTTTTCGAGGACTTGCCCTCTGGTTCATAGGACTGCCCTCCTTGAGTGGAAGAGGAGTCCGTCCGTGACACAAGTGCTGCCTGCAGGCCAGCCCTACGAGCCCTCTCCTTGAGAGGCAAGTCAAGTGCGGCGGGGCATGGGTTCTTGACATCTCCCAAGAGATGAGCCCTGCCTAAACACCCAAGGCACTCCCGGTGGCCATCACGTAAGTCCATGGCCGCGCCGCAAAAGACGCACATATGGGACGCCATCTCAGCAATCAGGACGCTCACGCCTCAATATGCTGTAAGTGTATACAGCAATAGCAGCCCCAACAACTGTTTACCCTGCTCACTGCGAACAGTAGCCAATGGAATCAAGACAGTTGCTGCTGAGCTATGTGGAACAGACACCACACTGATCAATGGCCCAGCCTGCTGCGAACAGCCGCCAAGGGACCAGT
Source organism: Alosa sapidissima (assembly GCF_018492685.1). NCBI lineage: Eukaryota > Metazoa > Chordata > Actinopteri > Clupeiformes > Clupeidae > Alosa > Alosa sapidissima. Next base: position 19,553,915 of record NC_055964.1, read on the forward strand.
AAATGTAGCTTTACTACGTACAGTAAGCGTATCATACCCTTTCTTTTTTCTTTTTTTGTCCGGCCTACTGCGTACAGTGGCCAACGGACTGAAGTTTGTGTTTATTTATTTATATTTTACTTTTTTTCGCTACAGTCAATCAATAGAAAAATACCTAGGCTCTGCGTAACCAACTAAATTGTATACCTACACTAATAACAAGGCTTACTGCTTTACCATAATAAACAAAGTTATAACTTCACCGACAGACCCAGCCCAGTTTACGCGACTGTGGGTGGGGTTCTTTACGGTGGAACAGAAATTACTGACTGCACCCAGCAGCCACTCCCATTGGAGTTATCTTAATAAACAAGTAGCTACTTTCACAAACCCGGCACAATTCACACGAACGTGGGTGGGGGTTATACAAGGCGGAACAGAAATTAACGACCGCACCTGGCAGCCATGCACATTGGAATTATCTTAAATAAACAAATTCAATATCTCACGCAAAAACCCGGCACATTTCACGCAAACGTGGGTGGGGGTTATACAAGGCGGAACAGAAATGAACGACCGCACCTGGCAGCCATGCACATTGGAATTATCTTAAATAAACAAATTCAATACCTGACGCACAAACCCAGCACAATTCACACGAACGTGGATGGGGGTTATACAAGGCGGAACAGAAATGAACGACCGCACCTGGCAGCCATGCTCATAGGAATTATCTTAATAACCAAATTAAATATCTCATGCACAAACCCGGCATGAACGTGGGTGGGGGTTATAGATAGATAGATAGATAAATAGATACTTTATTGATCCCCAAGGGGAAATTCAAGACTTTCAAGAAATTGAATTCAAGAATTCAATTCAAAATTCCAGCACAATTCACAAAGACGTGTGTGGGGGCTTTTACGGCGCACCCCGACTGCTGCTGCAGAGGGGAGTCAGCCTATTACTTCAGCCTTGTGTTTTTAGTGTTTAACTTCAGAGCCTATGATATCAATATACAAAGCATTCAAAACAGGGTAGAAACGTTTCGTCTTACCGTGCTTCGCGCTCGTTCACCAGTACTTTTCTCCTGCACACACAAACAAGGTTGGTTAACCAGGGAAAAATAGTGAAAAACTTTAACGGGAAAACTTGAAACAATCCTCAGGGGCTTAAAGTGCCTGCACGATTTAACATGACGGATTGGAGATCTCCCAAGTTTCAAACTTACCGGGTCTCACGAAAACCGAAGCGAGAAGGCAAAAGAGGAAGAGCCATGTCCTGGCATCCGCTTTATGCAGCAGGACCTGCCTCCAGTCAGTCACATGTGACAATTTTGATATAAGGGTCTCGTGACAGGTAGCTGAATGGCATCATTCGTAGTAAGACCGTGGTGACGGTCAGAGAAAGGTCGAAATAGATCTATATATCTTGTTAGAAAGTTGCAGCCGTGACGACAGGGAAAGTGCAGTTGTGTTGAACCTGCGCGATTCAGCCCTGCACACGCCCGGACTCGAACCTGCGAACAGCAGCACCTCGGATCGGGAGGCGAGCGCGCTAACAATTGAGCCAATAGCCCAGGCTACAGGATCACATGCCAGCAGCACTCTTGAGGCGTCAGGGAGTGAGGTTTACCAACGTTCCACAAGCACAGCTAAGCATTCGTTACACTCACCCCCCTAAACCTCACTCCACCAATGTAACCTGCGTTGTGTTGAACCTGCGCGATTCCGCCCTGCACACGCCCGGACTCGAACCCGCGAACAGCAGCACCTCGGATCAGGAGGCGAGCGCGCTAACAATTCAGCCAATAGCCCAGGCTATAGCGTGTCCCAGTGACTTCCGTTTTACTTCCGCTATAAGGGACCTGTCTTTCAAAAAAATATGAACGGGAGTTAATGGAGAGATAACAATTATTTTTTGGTCCAGTTTGAATTGTGCCACGAATTTCACATATGATGTGTGTGAATTTAAAAGATAATTTTTCACATCAAGAAAGTACTGTTGTTCGATATACTTCAAAAGTTATGTTGGTTTTGTGCGAATCCGCTCAGTGGACTACATCTCTCGTCTCGAACGATGTACGTCACCAACGTAATGAAACGATAAGATTAGCATGCTAGCTGTTATGCTAGTTAACGGTTGCATCTTGCTGCCTGCTATGTCACTTAACAGTATCTAATGTACAGTCTATGGACGAATACAACTTACCTGATTTGTTTAATCCTCTGACTCATGGTATTTTCATCGGCAAGGAAAGCCCAATTAAGATCTGTTGCTGGTATGCTTGTACAATCTAGTGTGGCTGTGAATGAGCTAACGTCACTAGCGCGACTGATGGGTTTGTAGTCGTTGGAATTACGATCTTTCACAATGTTGTAATTCAATAGTTACGAAACAAACTGCAAATGTCTTTACATGAAAAATTGTCTTTAAAATTGACAAACATCATATGGGTAATTCAAGGCACAAGTCAACCGGGACCAGAAAATCATTTATTTTTCGCCATAGACTGGCGTTCAAATTTTTTTTAAAGATACAGTAGGTCCCATGGAGGCAAATGGAAGTGGCGTCACTGGGACACTCTATTGGCTCACATGCCAGAAGCACTCTTGAGGCGTCGGGGAGTGAGGTTTACCAACGTTCCACAAGCACAGCTAAGCTAGCTGGCATCCGTTACACAGCCATGAGAGTGATTGGTCGTATAAAATTAACGTTGCTGATGTCTGGGTTACACAAAACTACAACGACACAATCATTATGTTTTCTTAATGACCCGACAGTTTAGTTTAGTTTATAAATAACAAATATTTTAGCCATAAAGTAGGCCTAGTGTTACAAGTGTTCGTAGAAAGGCCTGATTTACACACACTGTTAAAGTGCCATAAGTAGGCTGGTTTACCAAATGACAGACAGTTGAATTTCTGAATAAAAATAATTTTGGTGCAGTTTTGAAATCTTAAATGTGTAACCCCACATAAGCACACAAGCATAATGTGGTTGGATGTCCTATTTTGGAATTTTACCCGGATACAACGAACACTATTTTATGATTGGATGTCGGTGGCTATTTATTTTTTGATTTGGCTTGTGAGATTTTTGAATTGTGTGTGTCTCGAGAACCCTGCAGCCTAGGCTCCGAGATCTGTACACAAAAACAATTGCTGTCAACAAGGGTTGGCAACCCACTCAAAAGCAAAATAAAGTGTTTCAACCAATAACCGACGAGATGCGGGTTTAGGAGAGTTTTCATTGCACGGGAGGGAGGGGGAGGGAGTAGCGAGCTAGCTCTCTGTTTTGTTTGAACATCAACAGAAGTGACGTACCCCGGCTATCGCTGATACAACCTTTAAACCAGTAGGGGTTAAGTCATTTAGAGACTTCAGACCAGCCTCAGACGAGTCCAGGAAGTGTCGTCAATTCCGGAAATAAGTAAATCATTTACTTTACTCTTTATGGAGAATACAGTGGGGAAAAAACACATTTTCTTTTACAATTTATATTAAAAAATAGTCACATTAGGTAGAAGCTTTTTATTATTATTCGTAACTCACATTTATTTATTAAATAATCAATTGCGACTGTCTGTCCACGTTATCTGCCAGAGTCAGCTGGGAGGAGCTTGTGACTCACGGCAGATATTGCGCGGAATTTACTTGGTTTATGGCTATGGTTTGATAGCATATTTTTACTACCATATTTCTCTTAAGACTCAGTCAGGACGATGGAATATCAGGATCCAGGCTTTTATTCTTTTCAATGAGGGGCCAGTTCCCCTCAAGGGAGAGATGCATGTTTTGTATCACCCTATCATGGGTTTCACCAGTATACTCTGACTATACAGAAACAAGTCTACCATATTTAAGTTATACACAGAGAGAAGAAGTGACCTACTAGTATGAATATGCAATGTAAATGTGTGGTGTGTGGGGATGTGGTCTCTTGTTGTTGTGTCTTCAGGCCTGGTCAGCTTTATTATTCTTTAATTAAGTTTCAAAGGCCTGGCCACATATTGTTTTAACACCCCAACTTGCTCATGACTAAATGGTGGCAATAGGAGCTCTGCTCCCCCCCATCCTTGCTCTAGTCTATACAATGGAGAGTCACACCTGAGGATAAGCCAAAAGGTCCCTAGACAGTCCCTACTGAATTCTAATCATTCAAGAATAAACAAGGGATGCTTGCATAGGACAAAGGCAGGAGAAATAAACTAGACTATAATGCTTATTCACAATTCTTTCAGGTTTAAATGTCCTTCCTATTCATTAACATGAACATGATGACTGACAAAATAAACTAGAAATGTAATGCCAGAGGAATTACAATAGTGGATGGAAAGCTGCTGGCTTAATGTTGGTGGGGAGATTCCTGATAAAAAAAACATTGAATCACTTAATCTTTGAGTTCATACAAACCCTAGTACCAAAAAACCTTGTGTGTCAAGGCGTTCTTGAGATATAACACTCAAGGTGTTTTTGACCTTGACATTTGACCTTTGACCTCCAACATCAATTCTCTTCATCTTTGAGTCCAAATAAACACTCATACCAAATTTCAGGCATGTATGTCAAGGCATTCTTGAGATATCGCGCTCAGAGTACTCATGGACTTGACCTTTGACCTCCAACATCAACTCACTTCATCTTTGAGTCCATACAATCACACAAACACCTGTGCCAGTGTTCTGATTAGCCCGGGAACTACTCTGGGAGCTTAACAAGCGCAGCTGCCTTTAGGCCATTATGACATTACAGCCATTGAAGTCTATGGGGGAAAAATTAGCTTTTTAACATTTTTAATCCCCTATTTTTCAAAAAGTATAAACTTTAAAAAAAATCTGAAATAATAACTCTCTTGCCCCACTCCAGACCTTCAGAACGGTTATTTCAACATGTCTGTACGTTAAGCGGTTAGAGTCGCATTAATTCTTGAAAAGGTAAAAAGAAAAGGTTATAATAAGAAGAAGCCAGGAGATTTCAAGATAGTGGATTCCATCCACTATAATTACTATGATGTTTAATTAACCATTATAGGCATGCATTTAACAAGTCATCATTATATCACATCAATTAGGCTACTGTGCGACATGCTTTACACTAAAGCAAAAAAATCAACAAGTATAGGCTATCAACACGTTTCAGTATCACTGTTGCAGAAATCACATGCAAGAAGGCATCCTTTTGACTGTTTGTACATTTTTGCACATTCCAACATAAGGAAGTAGCACGAAACTTGTCGTTTTTCTGCCTTATTTTCTAACTAATTTTACGAGTCTACAGTATCACCGAGTACAGCTGTTACAAGCTGGTTACAAGAGGGTCTGGCGTCCCTTTGTTATGATGCACTTCCTGCGACGGTCACTTGTCTCTAAATTACTTTACTCCCTCTCCTTTAAAGGCACAGGTGTGCTTTTTCAACCCACTACAATCACATAATAAAAAAGGCGCACCTCACTGCAAAAACTATGTCCTGTCTGATCACCCGCTCAATCTGTTTTTGTGTGCAATCTTCAAGGCCAGCAGACAATAATGAAGGCGCCACCAGCATTAGCTTTTCACTTTCACGGCAAGTGACATGCCACATGTTCCCACACGGCTCACGTCTAATCACCCATATAAACAGGAATAAACATGGCACTTTGTGCTACAGTATATTCCTCTGTCAATGACAACATATTTCTATATCTGTGTATTTTGTGCTTTAAATAATTATTTCCATACACAGCTTTCAATCTCACTGTCTTAAGTGCCTAACAGTAAATATTACAAAGGGTAAGACAATCACAGGACAACAACGTATCTTTTTTTAAATACATACATGTTTCATTATCTATAGTGTTTCACTATCTTGACAAGACAAGATCAAAATGTAAATTGACGGTGCTCGGCATGCAGGGATTGCTATACTAAACCCTCCCTCCTTTTAGTCTCACACAGTTTATCACAATCAGCAAGGTGCCATTGTAACGTGACTGAAACCATATAAATCATTCCAGCTATTTTTTTGGGAAAGGAGACCAGAGTTCGCCAACAATTTTAGGGAAAAAACACTGTATTAAAAGGTTCATCAAATTATCATTAATTAGAACATGAATGATGAGAAAAAAACAAGGGAAAAAATAAGTTACAATTATAAAATAGGGAAACAAATGACTATACAGAGTAACCCATTTCCCCGAGATGCAGAACTGAATTCAGGACACCTGAATTAGACAAAGATTGAGGTCAGTGATACCACTCTGATGCGAAATCTTATCATTAACAATGACATGTGACTAACATCGTTTGCTTTGGATTTTTCTGCCAAATTGAGCTATTGCTGAGACATCTGACAAATGTGTGAACTTTGTAAATGTAAAAATGTAAATCAGGTTTATAGGGCAAGTATACTTCCGTATACAAGGAATTTGGTCTGCATTTATCCCATCCGTGAATTAGTGAACACACAGAGCACAAAGTGAACACACAGAGAGGTGAAGCACACACTTACCCGGAGGGGTTAGGTGCCCCAAGGGCACTTCAGCCAGGGCTGTGGGCATGGGAGAGCAGTGCTCAACCACTTCCCCTGCCCGCATTCTTCCTACTGGGCCGGGGATCGAACCAGCAACCCTTCGGTTACAAGCCCGAACCCCTAACCAGTAGGCCACGGCTGCCCCCAACAAAACATTGTTAAACAAAGCATTCGCAAAGAGCCTGAAAAATGTTGAAGCATTGTTATGAGATTTGCACAGCCTCAAACCACCGTGTGTGAAGCTGATTCAGTGTGGTTTGTTAATGTTTCTCTTAAAAGCATAAATTCATGGTTTTGTAGATAAGTATTACACAAGACTTTGATTTTTCTTTCATGTTTTCTGTACTAGTTTCAAAAAGTGAGAGAGAGCATGTGACAGATTTATGTTGTTCTCTTGAAGGCATTTGCCAACGGGCAAACAATGACATCTAGCCTTAACCTTGTGTGTGTAATTGCAACTGTTACCCAAGCAATAACTTTTAGTTGACTGAGAATGTGCACACGCACATGCACGCACACACACACACACACACACACACCACTTATTCCTCAATAAATACCCACAAATGAAGCCATATCAATCTTTAAGCTTTGGTTCCAGGGTACTGTGATCTTTGACAGCATATTTTCCCAATGAAATGCAGTGAGGGAGAAGAACGACCCGCCTTGGGAACCTGACACTTAGTATGCGGAATGTACTCTTATCACTGTGGATCACACAGTAGCAGTGTTAAGAGGAGGGGCAATGTGATCTTGGGTATAAAAGTGACAGAAGAGTCTGGTCGAGCCTAGAAACTTCTGAGTTTCTGACTTTCAAAAGTTTTCTGCATCTTCAGCTAGTGTCATTTATGCCAGGAAAATATCTTTCAGAGGTTTGTCAATTTTTCTTGAATCTATGTTGTGTGAGTCTGAAGTCCATCAGTGTCATTTTACAGTCATGCACATCAATTGTTTTTTTGTTGTCATTGTTGTTTTATCTTTTTCTTGTCATGTGAAAAAAATATGATCTATTTTATTGTGGCTTTTCTGTCATAGGATATTCCAAAGAATATCACAGATTTTTTCAGAATCTCATCAAGTGAATATTCCTCAGCAGTCTTTGATTCAAAGGTAAAAGCTTCTTTCATTCAGTAAGTAGAGGAACTACTGTCAAGATTTGTGGCAGGATTACTACAGGACATAGTTGTTTGTGTGTGTGTGTGTGTGTGTGTGTGTGTGTGTGTGTGTGTGTGTGTGTGTGTGTGTGTGTGTGTGTGTGCAAATGAGAGAAAGCAAACACACTATCAAGTTAAAAATACCCACATACATATTTAACATGTATTTGGGCACCTGTCTCCTGCAAAATGAGTATACTATTCTTGGAGCACCTAGTTGTGTGGTGAACGTCTCTTTGTTTATGGACTGGGGTGACAGCTCGGCACAAGTACTCACAGCCAAATCCTGTTGTTGTCTCTGTCAACTTACCACAGGAGCTCAGTCCGCTCATGGCCAACCCTGTAACCGAAACAACAACAGACCCGAAGAAGCAGCCTTCCTCCGAGAAGAATGACCAGCACCCGGCAGAGAGCGCACCATGTCTGCAAAGCAGCAAGGCAAAGATCTTCAAAGGGGTGTCTTACTTTGCCGGCGACATGAGGGTTTATGGAGAATGGATGAAAGGTGAGGTACTAACTAATGTACACTGTAGATCTAGAAGCGGATGAAAAAAAATCACATTTAATTAAAGCATTAACCACACACTCAGGCACTCTGGAATTTAGGTTAAGCTCATAACACCAAACAATTCCTCACACCCCCACCCAGCTGAAGAAAGCACCATCCACTAAAAGCGGATAAGACCTGATTGCATTGTCCTGAGTTTAATTCAGCTGTTCCTATGATTCCTGCACTTTCCCCCTACCTATTACATTTCTCTCCCAAGGGAGTCAATGTTACAGGAAGGTTATTGTGTATTAATCAGTGTTTAAACTGTTGAAAAACAATGGTCACATTGGAAAGACATACATATAACATACATTGTATTGCTGTTTCCAGTAGTGTGTAGTGTATTGTCTTAAAATATTTTGCAAATGAACAATAGCCTGTGAATTAGTAGCTTTCCATAATTGTCTAATTATACATTTCAGAAGCACTGAACAATATTGCAGCTCCCCCCTCCCTGCCATTGTTCTGCAACAATGACTCAGTCAATTATTTGTGCAAGTGTATAACTCCTGCTTAATAACATAAAACACTTGTCTAACCAGGACTAGCAATGGGAAAGGAATGGATCTATTAGACTACACATGCAATGATTTTATTTCTGCATTTCCATAAGTCACAGTGTATTTTGTAAGAAATAAGAGAACTCAAATGAACTCGCTTTTAGAAAAATGACTGTTGAGAATGAAAGAAGCAGAAAGACATTAAGCTTGTGAAGTATGTTTGTAGAACTCAAGGTTGTACATCTTTATGTCAGGAGGCATTTAGCAACAGGACTTTTAACAACTCAGAACAGTCAGGGCTGGTCTAGATGGGTCCTGCTCTGAATGGATCTCAAACTCTTCCTGTGTCATCACCAGGGTTTAGATGGGAAGTTGTTACTAATGAAAAGTGTAATGTCAAATTAAATCCCCATTGACAAATATTTCACAGAAGTGTACTGAATCTTTTTTGACTTTTTTTTTTATATTTCACATTTCACATTGACAGATTTCACTGAGGTGAAAAATGGATTTTTCTAATATTCTAATCTTTAATTTTCAGGGCAGTTCATCCTGTTCCAGATCCTCGACTGGGTTCTTCGAGGTGCTGCCCAGGTCATGTTCGTCAACAACCCCTTGAGCGGCCTGATCATTTTCGCCGGGCTGATTCTCCAGAACAGGTGGTGGGCACTCAACGGCTTCGTGGGCACTCTGTTTGCCACCATCTCTGCCCTCATTCTGCAACAAAACAGGTACCATTCCAAAACAGCATCCCACCCACTGCCCCCTTAGTGTCCAGTAAATGTCGATCCCATCCATGATTTCCTGCGATCCTCACGAATGCTGCTGTTTCTTGCAGGGGCGCCATCGCAGCTGGTCTGTATGGATACAATGGCATCCTGGTCGGTCTTCTCATGGCGGTTTTCTCAAATGCAGGAGACTGGTACTGGTGGCTACTGCTTCCAAACATCTTCATGTCAATGGCATGGTAAGTCTTTCTTTTCCATGAGTCTTGGCTAATAGACAGAGTAAGAATGCTTCTGGTGAATGTACGAATTATTTTTAGCCTTTGAATGGTATAGAATAGGACTAATGTTTGGGACAGAAACATGATTACAAACTTAGATATGGTTGTCACGTCCCAGTCTAGGGGTTCTATGGGACATGAGCAAATGATAGGAGACGGCCAAAAATGGAAGTATAATTCAAAAACATTTATTTACAAAAAATTATAACACTAAGAAAAATATGGACGAACGAAAAATAAGGCTGCCCAAACGAAAGGCCTCAAAAGTAGGGCCAGGTAATCCCCAGCCTTTTCCTCGACTCTCATTCGGGGAACAGGCAGGAGCGACAGCGACGGCCAAAAACCAGAGCGAACCAGCGGAGCGAACCAGAGCGGTGTAGCGTGGCGTAGTAGCGGCCAACCCAGAATCCAAGAACGCCCCCCTGTGACGTAGGAGGCCCCCTTTTAAAGGGCGGAAACCCAATCACAGTTCATGGCAATTAGGAGTAGTTTGCCCACCGGACCGTCCGAAATTAACAGAACACAAGACACAAAGAGAACAAGCAGACAGAAACACAAAACACATGCAGACGTAACAATGGTAGATCTATCTACTATCCAGCTCTAGTTTAACTGTGGATGTTTCCTTATGCAAGGGCAGGAGCGTCATGCAAAGCCTGAAGTTTTCTTAGTTCACCTCTCTATAAAGACACTTCATGTGATGCACCTGATGATTATCAGAGTAGCGTTTCAAAGCCAGTAAAGGGAATGGAAAGCGGAAGGCACCATGATTTTAAGGTCCATGGCACAGAAAATCCACTATTGTACAAAAAAAAACTATCCACTATCTGTCGTATGTGTATCTTTATTAAACCTTTCTCGACATGTATGTCTTCACCAGCCCCATAGTGTCGAGTGCCCTGGCTTCAATCAACAGTCGCTGGGATCTGCCTGTCTTCACCCTACCGTTCAACATTCTTGTCTGCCTGCACATGGTGGCCACCGGTCACTACAACCACCACTTCCCCCAGGTGCTCATCCAACCCCGCTCCTCCCTCCCCAACATCACCTGGTCGGAGGTGGATGTGGCAAAGGTGAGCTAAAAGAGGCTCAGCAGGGGTGTGTGCAGGGGTGTTTGTGTGTGTGTGTGTGTGTGTGTGTGTGTGTCTGTGTGTGTGTGTGTGTGTCTGTGTGTGTGTGTGTGTGTGAGAGAGAGGGGTCAGTCACATGTCTTTCTTTACCCCTTTGCTCTCTGGAGTCATGCCCTCAAGTGCAGAGCATGCTACGTAAAAAGGTAGAGAGGATGCTGGTAGTTTCATGCAGGATGGAATTTGATCTAGCAGGAAAAGCCACATTTTCAGAATACACACCAGATTCTTGTCAGTAAAAGATGGAGGTTTGTTTTATACTGTGTGGTTTATGGCGTTATCCTAACTGATAATCAAAACTTAAACAGTACTTGGTCAGGTATACATGGTAAACACATTTTATGCAAGAGAATGCAAGGCAAAAGCTACATATGAAAAAATGTTTGCATTTAGTCTTGGCCAACCATAACAACCAACAATTCATGAAGACACAGCAGTTACATAATGGCACATCAGCCTTGGGGATTATACTGTTGTGTAACTAAGAACTTCCGTGTCTTCCGTTTTGGTTAACTGACCCAGCATCTGACGCTATCACCTGCTTATTGCATTCTAAGAATCCAAGAATAGATGCAGCAGAGCATGCAGTTTGCATTTGCTCACCACCATTAATCATAGCCTATATGGTCATAGCTTTGATGACTGCATCAGAAAGTTGAGTAATGAGGTGAGGTTTTGTGTAAACCTTGTGAAACCCGACCATTTTTGTCTTTTGTCTTTCAGGTTATAATCAGCTGTAATGACAAGCTGAACCCGTAGACACACTGTTTAATGTCACTTTCACTCGTTGCACGTGTTTGTATGCGTGCCTCTGGGGTTGTCTCCTGTTGTGATTCGCTACCTTAGAATAATAAGGTTCTATCTGCGTTTTGAGTAGTTCTGAGATATTGAGCTTCAAAGTTTTAGAATTCCATAGAGTTACATGGTAAATGGAACAAGTTCTTTTTGATATAAAGTCCAAATATGTACACAACTTTAAGAAACACCTCATCTGAACTTAAGAAACTTTCAAAGAATAAAAATATGTAAATAACTCCATTTTGACAAAAATGTCAGATAGAACCTTATTATTCTAAGGTAGAGAATTGTCATCTCTAGTCATGCCACTCGTTTTTGTGTGCAGCTCTTCCAATCCATTCCTGTGGGAGTAGGACAGGTGTACGGATGTGACAACCCGTGGACAGGAGGCATTTTCATCATTGCTTTGTTCATCTCCTCACCTATCACTTGTGCGCATGCAACCATTGGTTCTGCTGTTGGCATGGTGTCAGGTAAGGCCTGACACAGTATACTCGGGCCTTCACAGTATAAAATCTAAAGTATAAAAAGCAATACAATTCATTCAGAGCCATTGCTAATTAAGCTGGTCATTACTGTTCCCTAATTTTTGCTCTGCCCAAATAAGGTCTGGCTCTTGCCGCACCCTTCGAGAACATCTATTTTGGACTGTGGGGCTACAACTGTGTGTTGGCTTGCATCGCCATCGGAGGAATGTTTTACGCACTCACCTGGCAGGTTCATCTCCTGGCTATTACATGTGGTACGTCCTGTTCCCTTTCACATCAGTCTTCATAAGCCAACGTCTGATGGCAGTTTTGTGGGATTTATTCTATCAGATAAAGACAAATGACTTTAATTACTGTACACTCCACTGTCCTGACTGACTCTTCCTATTCTCATTTCCTCAGCATTTTTCTGTGCATATCTGGGCTCGGCCATCGCAAACATCATGTCAAATGTGAGTGAATTACATACAGTAAATAATTTCTACAACAGTATCTATCAGGACCTAAAATTACATGTTCACTTACATTTCACCTACTTTTTGAACATTGCATTAAACATTCCTATCCCAGCCCTATTCCCGTAGATAGTCTCAGGGACTATCTCAGTGATTTAGGCCTTGCACACAGGCAAAACAGCCTATCAAAATCACCATGCAGTATGTTTGTAGTGTACACTGCATTGTCACTGATAAACCTTATCTATGCTTCTGTGCAGTTTGGGCTTCCTGCCTGCACATGGCCCTTCTGCCTGTCCGCCCTGACCTTTCTGCTGATCACCACGGAGACAAACAAAATTTTCAAGCTCCCGCTGGCCAAGGTGACGTACCCCGAGAAGAATCTTCACCACTTTTGGAAAATGAAGAAGGCCGAGAAAGCCGAGAAGCTGAAGAAGGAACAGGAGGAAAAGGAAGAGGGGGAGAAGTCTGAGAAACAGGAAGCGTTCAAAATCGAAATGGTGAAGAATGAGACAGTCATGTCTGACGCATGCACAGTGCCCATGGAAGAGGTAGAAGACGCTCCAACAGATAACCCAATGGGCGTGACTAATGATAATACAGACAATACAGATGCTATGGAAGACTTGCTTCAGCCGGTTATCTAAATCTGAAGGCTACATCAGGACCTGCATTAGCCGGTTATTTAAATCTGAAGGCTACATCAAGACCTATTTTTTTTCCAGCAGGCATTGCAAGTCTACTCTGGACATTTTGTATAATTTTAGCTCTCCAATCAAAAGATTTGTCTGAGACTAGGCTTTTTTCTTGTGGGACAATGGCCTTTAAGTATTTTTTCATGAATATTACTCATGTAACAGTTCTCACTACACTCCACAACAGCTTAATTATTTTTAGGTTTAACGTTCATTATTATTATAATGGCCATTAAGATTATTATTATTATTATTATTATAATAATAATAATAATAATAATAATAATAATAACAATAATACATTGCAGTATCTGTTTCTTTTTACGGTAATAACAATTGTTTCATAACTGTACAGTATGGCTTTCTTTATGGAGTGAAGCGAGAGGGGAAATGGGGTAGCTTTCATCTTCATCTTTATACATCCATTACACACAGCACTGAGGTTGACAGGAGTTCAGTGTCTCGTTGAATGTGGGTATGATGGACTCGACAACAGGATAGTTAATGACCCTATGTTGAATGCCCTTCCAGCAGAGACGAATGGTCTGCAGAGTGGCTATGACCTACACATGGGCAGGTCATGTAATCCAAAGGATCAGAAGTTGTTCACAAATGTAGGGAATAGTTTAAAAGTTGAACTAAATGAGGCAGGCATTTTTTTTTTACAGTGAGGGTGAAATGTGGTGTCAGGGCTGAGTCACAATGCTGCAGGTTCACTTGTGACCGAGACATACTGTACCTAGATTGCATGCACTCCATACTGGTTAAGATTGAATGGGTTAATGGAAAGCCCATTTTACGATTAGGTGATAATGACGTGACTAACTTCAAGAGCAGACTGAACTTTAAAGAGGATCTTAATACAATCTGTGATATGTTATAGTGATAAGGGAGTTTTTATTGGTATGACTTAATCAAATGGAGGATTTTCTAAGACACATTGATTTAACTTGTAACGTTATGAGTATAAAAACAATAATCTACTATTAGGTACTTTTAACGACACCAACATTTATATACCAAGTTGTAAGATCCAAGAGTGGAGCAGAAAGATTGTTTTTACACCTGTTGATGCACTTAAAATGGTGGATTTCTTTTTTATTTGTCATACAGTACGTATGAAATGTACACTTTGTTTTTATATACATTTTGTAATCAGTCCGTGTCATATTTCAACTATTAAAATATATATATATTTTTATACTATATATTCAATGTGGTGTCCATCTGCATCCTTTCTCAGTTGAAAGCTGACAAACCTATGAAACACAAACCTTTTCCAAGTCCACACTCTCTAATTCAATAATGGACAACAACCAAAACTCTGCTAAGTCAAAGCCAAATTCCAAACACTGGGATACTTGTTATGGTTATGGAATTTGGCAGACACTTTTGTCCAAAGCTACATACAAATAACAACAATACAATAGTTAGATATAACAGTGAACAAAATAAAATGTTGGTAAGACATTAAGGAGAATAACAATAATAAACAGCAATATCAAATTATGAAATTATTATGTAATGGAATACATAAGACAAACAAGTTCATTGTCTAGTTCACTAATTACTCTTATTTCCGATACATCTGGGTCCATCTGTATATCCGTTGTCTGTCTGTCTGCCACACAGGACAGAAGTCCCCTAACTGCTTTTTTTAACTGGATGTTTTTGTAAAGTGAGCAAATAGGCATTGCTTTGACATTTCACCACTGTTTTACTATAGTTTATACTCAGTGTATTTAACCACTGATTTACTAGTTTATACCCAGTGTATTAAACCACTGTTTTACTATAGTTTATACTCAGTGTATAAACATGTTATATTTAATGGGTTTGTTAGAGAAAGGCTGATAATGACATCTCCAATGAAATATTCTCTTTGATAACTGAAATTGTTCATTAGGATGAAATAATGTTTATAAGATAAATATGAGAATAAGACAGTTGAAGCTTTGGCCTTAACTTATGTAATTCTCAAAGTGTGACTCACAGAAAAGGCCTGTGTAAAATGAACTGTTAACTGTTGCTCTGACGTTCAATGCACAAAGCTAATATCTAAAGCAGACATAATATTTCAGATGCACAGAGGAGCTATCAATACATTGCATGTGGTTTGGATCCCCAGAAAAGGACTACCTGCAGGTCAGTAATAGTAGTAGTAAATCGAAGAATTGGGAGAATTCCCAGTCAACCGGTAATGTTTTGAGGCCGGGCTAATTACTGTGATCTTAAAAAGGGCACAATATAATATAATAATGTATAAGTACTTTGTACTACACAATATAATATAATAATGTATAAGTACTTTGCTGTGCCCTACCATAACCTACACTCAGCGATCACAGACCCTTTCTCTCATTCCCCACAGCCTTGGTAATAATGTGGTAACTACGATGACCTAACATGCAGGTTATGAGATGCGTACGAGATTTGTACAGACTACTGAAGATTTTAGATTAGCGGCCCTAACATGCCCCTAAAATAGGAATCAAGCCAAGTTGGGTTACACTTTCATTAACACCTCACACCACCACCCCTGCCCCCCCCCCCCCCCACCCCCAACCCATAAAGATGACGCCCATGATCTCCAGAGATGACACTCATGTTCTGCACACTAGCATCAGTAATGAGAGGGAAATGAATTCACAAGGACTGGATAATGAGACTGATGATCCATAAAGGGTGGCTTCTTTCGTGTACCTTTCTGTGCCGTTCAGGAACAATGGCAGTTGCATACAGACACAACACAGCAACACAGAGATTGTCCGACGTATGAACTCTCAGCTTGCATGCCAAGAGATTTATTTATCACTGACGGAGGGCAGTAATGTCTGTTTTACAATCAAATTCTTTTTCTGACAGGTATAACCACATGCTTTTCACTGCCAGGAAGGAAGAATGTCTGTCTAGTTTTGACAGCAGATTCAATTTGACATGTGCCCGAGGTCCTTGTCCCTGATGTTGAAGGACCATGACACTATGGGTCCGGATGGGCAAAGTGCCATGTTCTAACTAAAACTGATTTAATAACTAAGCAAAATCTGTAAACTAATTTAATCCCATGAGAATGACCCTATGTTTAAAACCTCCCAAACACCACACAATAGCTTTAGTTCACACAGGAGAGAACGCCTGTTGCCTGACTTTGCACTTTGCCTATGTCTTTCAGTGCAAAGGAAAACTCGGTCGGCAGAGGATATTGTAATCGGGTTTCTCTCTCTCTCTCTGTGTGTGTGTGTGTGTGTGTGTGTGTGTGTGTGTGTGTGTGTGTGTGTGTGTGTGTGTGCTCACATAACTTATAAATAATAGAAATTTTGTCCGGTCCATTTCCAATTTTCAGATAAGGCAAAAGGTCACCATATATCAGTTCTCTTACATGTTGATCCAGCCACTAGCCTGGCCATTTGCCATCCCAAGTACGTAGGAAGGCAATTAAGGCCAGGCTATCCAGCCACGGATCCAGGATTTTTTATTTTTTCACTTTCTAAGGGGCAAGGGCCTGCAGTCTAGTGTTGCAAACACTGACAAATTGACTAATGTTTCTCTTATACTGCTGTCTCACCTAAACTGCTGGACAAGTTATGATAAGTACATAGCATAATGTTTTGGGTCAAGGTTAATGCATGAACAATGAGCACATGAGACACCCATTACATTAAACTAAAACCAATGTATTCATCAGTAGAAAACTATTGATGCGTTGGACCAAGTATCTTTTGAAATAAAAAAAATACAACATGAAACTCAAAAGAGGTGGTGAAATGTCATATATCTGCTCATTGTAATAGCCCATCTTGGAAAGAAATCTCCATATTGCATCAATATCTTCATCTAGATCTTATCTTCAATTTCCTAAAAAGCCAAGATTTCCAAAAAAGACAGACTAATTTGTCAACAGACTATTTGTCCTACAGGCAAAACATGGCGTAAACACCTGATGGCATTTGTACTGACAATACTTGAACTATATTTCAAGAGGGTGTTGACAGTTCAACATGACATAACAAGGCAAAGAAATACTGGCTGTACAGTAGGGGCAGAAAACTTACTAGAACACCATGGGGCAGAAAACTTAGAACACCATAGTGCAGTACTCTCCAAGAAAAAAATCCGAGGAGTTGTTGTGTTGTAAACTGCACCAACCGAAAAAGCAATGGTTAGAGAATGATCAATATTCCGAAGAATAAGAAATCTGCTATTGGAGTGGATCATATTGTGAAATTATTTAAGACAGAGGTGTGGACTCGAGTCACATGACTTACTCGAGTCATGATTTTCATAACTTCAGACTCGACTTGACAAAATTAGAAATGACTTGTAACTCGACTTGGACTTCCATGCTATTGACTCGAGACTCGACTCTGACTTTGCCCCTTTGTCAGTAGGTCTAATGACTTAACTTGCGGCATGGGTAAAATTGTATAAAAACAACTATTTTTTGCCCATACCAACTTCAGCAGCCTCAAGTTCATCGTTCGTTATACCTGCATTGCAACGTTATTTTGCATGGAATGCAGGTCTCTTATCTATTGTGAGAAGGGAGAACATCACTGAACATGCTACCATTTGTCGTCTGACTTGGATCATGTGATATTGTAATGGATCCTCTGATCCCTTTGATGATGTTCCGATGGGTTCGATATAGCCTAAACAATTTAATTTGCTCCACGGAGCTAACCGAAACGATCAATAAATCATTATCAATGACTGATGGCATTTCAAGTTTACACCCATATCAGCGTTTTGTTTTGCAACATTAAATATCAAGCTTTCATTTGCGGTTTTCTATCGCTTATTTGCACGTCAGTGGTATGACAGTGGGTGCCGTATATTCTGTACTGGAGCATGTGCTTGCTGCTGAGAAGGTCTCACGCACAGAGGTTAGTAGGAGGGTGGCTTTGCATTTTCTACCAAAATACTTTAAAGGTGTGTATTTTTGTAGTTTAAAAATACTGCCAAATATTCTTGGTAAAACCAATAGCAGAGGTGAACAAAGTACACAATTCCTTTACTTAAGTGAAAGTAGCCTACAGATACACCTTGTCAAATATTACTCCAATACAAGTGAAAGTTGCAAAGTAAAAATGTTAATTGAGTTGAAGTAGAGAACTATACTGTTTTTAAAAATATTCAAAAATCAAAAGCACAAACATTTTTCCTTTTTAATGTAATATGTTTTATACACAATAATAAGATGTAAATCCTTTGGATGGTCACTATAGGTCGTCACTAGCACTGTGTATTCATTCACATGATAGTGCGTGAATGAATACACATGTGTGAATGAATGCACATGAGTGCATTCACACTGATAATTTTGACAACAAAGTGCGCTGCAAGTAGGCTATACACGGATGGTGCACTCATAATGGTAAACAAGTTGAGCGTGGAGCGCTGGACACTCTTCGCCCTCAATGATCGCATGACCATGATGATAGAACACTATACTAATGGTCTAAAAAATTAGCCTGCATCGGTCCTTTCTTCAAATCCCCATGCGGCACTGTTATTATAGTAGTCCTATTGGTATAACAAATGACTAGACATTTATATTAAGGGGCGGGGGCATTTACATTCAGTTGTGAAGACCAATACTCTACATAGCCTACATAACATGTGTTGCTGGCTGCACTGCATTCTAATATTTTGAATGACAAAACAGCTATGGGGTGTGTACCATAGAATGGTTTAATGCAGTGCAGCCAGCAACATATTTGGGGACATTGAGCACAAGGCTCCAGGCATCTTGGTGGAGAATGCACTGTAGACCTAACTGTAGCATGTTTCATGTCTCTGTTGCTGAGATAGTTTCGATCGTCAAAAGGTCAGAATCGCCAAGCATGTAGGGGCTGTTTTTAAAGAGTAGCCTATTGTCTGTGCTGTGGCGAGTGAGACAAGGTAGGCTATGTGTTGTGTGATATCTCTGCACCCAAGTAGCAGTGCTTCGCCCCAATATACTGTAGTCTCAAGTCAATATATGTGCCTAAATCGCCTCGTCTTCTTAATCTGCATTGCCAGTTGTAGCCTACTTGTTATTGGCTCACTTTGCTGACACTCACTAACGCAACGAGATATTCCATTCACTAAGCTATAAGGCAATGCATGTAAGGAGACAAAAATGCTTTTGCTCACTTATCTAACTCTAGGGGAGACGGTGAATAGGCTAACCCAATTCCACACCACATACATATCGCATACATATCACATTCATATTCATACCACATACATATCGCACGTTCGACTTATCGAACTCTGGGAAACACGGTGAATGAGCTAAAGTCCCAAAAAGTCGGTGTGTTCCTTTAAAGTTGCTTCATTAGCATGAAAGTCGGGACATAGCAGGCTACATAGTGAACTCATTATAATCCTGAATGAGTGAATGAATGAATCCTGTATTCACTCTTACTTTTCCTCAGAAAGAGAACAAAGGATAGTCTTTGGACTTGTGCTTATACTGAGCCACTAAGGACGTGAGCAAAAAAAATCTAAAGTTTAGTTTCATGTGCTCACGTGAAACTTTCATTTGCTCACGCGAAACTTTCATTTGCTCACGCGAAACTTTCATGTGCGCACATTAAAGTTTCATGTGAGCACATGAAAGTTTCGAGTGTGTGCACGCAAAACCTTTTCACATGAAACTTTCATGTGCACACGTGAAACTAAACTTTAGATTTTATTTTGCTCATGTCCCCTTAAGGGCTCCGGATTCCGTACTTATAAGTGTTTTTAAAACACTTCAATATGTCAAGTATGATATATTGATAAGAATGATATAGAAAGCATGATTGATGCAGTTAGTGACTTGTTTAGGACTCGAAAAAATAAGGACTTGGACTTGGACTCGACTTGGCCTTGGTAATACTTGACTTATCAATATATCATACTTGCTTGGGACATCTCTGTCTTGACTTGGGACTTGACTTGGACTTCAGCGTTAAGATTTGAGACTTACTTGTTTACCTAATAGTGACTTTGTCCCACCTCTGATTTAAGATGTATGAAGTCTGCTATGGGTCATTCCACGTCAATTCAACCAGGGCCCATGCACTTAGGTCTCACCAGGTGTACCTATGTTACCCAGGAGACACACTGTAAAATTACTTTTATGTACTTTCCAAGATACAGCCAGTTTTACGGGGGGAGGGGGTTGTCGATTTTGTTCGGCCTCTTTTTTTTCTCAAAGTTCACAAGCCCATAGCGCAAGAACTAAACCATGTAGGAGGCTCAAATTTTGCATGCCGGTACATAAATAGGAATAGTATAGCAAAATCGTCATGTTTGGTCTGGATGATCCGGCATGGTCATAGCTGCCCCTCAAAGTTGATCAAATTTTTATTGGAGTTTTTGGCTGGGCTCTAGGCCTTCAGAAGACATATTTGTACTCAACATAGGTTCTTGATTCATGTTCCTTATTGAGATAAGTAGAAACACTCAAAAAGCAATGAACAGAAAAAAAAATCCTTTAGGGTCTGAACAGCAGTCCTCACAAGTCTGAAAAATCATTTTGGTTCTCATTTTCAAAGCACCCAAACACCTTGTAGGAATATACTAAGATTTTTAAAATATTTTTTTCTTTAACTTGTCTTATGCAAATCTTTCTTTTTTATTTTCCACCATGAACATGGGCAAAATGCACAATTGAGATCAATATGTTTTATATTACCACAGTGCCACCTGTGGTTGTATAGAGTAACCTGTGGTAACTCCATACAAAACATATTGATCTCAATGTTGCATTAATATTAATATATCAATGGTGCAACTAAAAATGATTCAATTTATGGAATGTGTCAAGTATGCAGGAAGTTGAAGGAAATCTTCATAAGTACAATATGTCTATACATAAAGCTTAACATAAGCTGTTGACAATTTTCTTTCTTCTGAGTCTGAGTGGGAGGAGATTAGGGGATTTGACTGAGAAGGTGCTCACTGCAGAACCACCTTACCCTGGAAATGCAGAGTTCTCGCGAGAGCACAATTTGAATTGTCTCTGCGAGACACTCTGGCAATGAATAATGAATGATGCATGTTACTTTTACCCCTTGCATCATGAGAAACCAATCACATCAGTGTATCTGATATAGACGGGCATGCTTGGTGCCGCCCCTCGAGTTGGGCCATTTTCATTATTTGTGGCCAGACCCTTCTAGATTACATGGGTCTGGAATCTCCAGGCTAGAACCACCTAGGAGGGACCTAGAGGTCAAGTGAGGAGGGGCCTAGAGGTCCAGCAAGGAGGGGCCTAGAGGTCCAGCAAGGAGGGGCCTAGAGGTCCAGCAAAGAGGGGCCTAGAGGTTGAAAGTGTTGTGAATCAGAATCCATTCTGTAAATGATTTCTCATGGTCATTTACCCAGGTGGATCTCTTGTGTGTGTGTCCTTGGACTGTATTCAGAGCATCCTTTGTTATCCTGGTTTCTAGTTGTATACACCTGGGGGGGGGGGGGGGGGAGCAAGGATGGGGGGAGCAGACCTCCTATTGTCACCATTTGACCATGAGCAAGTTGGGGTAATAAAACAGTATGTGGCCAGGCCTTTAAAGAATATCCCTCAAGGGAGATAAGAATAATAAAGCTTGACCGGACCTGATGACACCACAACAAGAGGCCACATATCCACCCACCACCCCTTTCTATTGCATATTCATACTGGGTTGGAACTGAGGTCACTCCCTTCTTTGTTTGTAACTTACTTAAACATAAGACTTGTTTTGTAGAATCAGAGACGCTGATGAAATTCCATAGGGTGACGTGTCCCTCCCTTGGTGGGCTCTGGCCCATTATTGAAAGAATACATGTAAAGCCTGTATCCTGATTTTACATCGTCCTGACTGAGTCTCCAGATAAATATGATAGCATCATTTTTGCTATCAAGGTCCAGTGAGGAGGGGCCTAGATGTCCAGCGAGGAGGTGACTGGTGGCTCAACCACTAGGCCTAGAGGGAGATTACTCAGACAACACAGGGACGAGACAAGATGCTGAAATAAGTGATTTTGGCTCCTACAGCTAGTATCTTTTACCAAGTTATATGTCATGTCAACACCCTATTGAAATATGCCGAACTTCAAGTATTCTCAGTACCAATCATCAGGTGTCGACACCACATTTTGCCCGTAGGGCACTTTTACTTTGTTCAGATTTACCGGTAATCATCTCTGAGTTTGTAGGGAAGATTTGATGACAAGTTGATTTCATGAGGGTATCTCATTACTGTCATTACCATTACAAGAACGCTTCAAGAATATCACAAAGACTTGCAATGCCTTTGACTCCTCAGCTTTAACGGCTTACAGTAATGTCGCAGCAAGAAGGCTAGCCTAGCAAAAAATGTTTTGTTAACTACCTGCCTGACGGCCCATGCTGCTTGTAACAAACTAGAACAGTTATTAGCGCAACTTTTTTTTCCGAACGGACGGAATATGGTTACATACTGTAATATGTTTATTAACTGGATAAGGAAGACGCAGCTGTTCCAGAATCACTGTTTATCGTATTTAATGACAATGCTATAGCTTTGTAATAGGTTTTGAAAGTCGTATAGCTTCTCCGCTATACTAACTATTCGACCGTGATAATCTATTTACCAAATGGGGGTTAGGAAAACCACACGATAAATTCCGTGCATCAAAGCAGACTGGAACTAGCCTGGCGGGCCATCCTATATCATTGAAATGTATAGTCTGGAATCGAACCATTCACCTCGCTTAATCCAAGGGGCGGGCAGAGAATTGTCTTTCAAACTGCCTAGGCATGCAATAGACCAGCGCTACGACCATATCCGTATCCGGTTGGCAAAACGGCAAATACATCCTTCTTCGAAAGGAATGACTTGAGTGCATTGTGTTGCTCAACTTTCAAAGAAAAGCACAAGTCCAACTCCTCCAAAGTTGACACCAACGCCGATTCAAACAACCGCTCTTCGTTCGCCATAGCCACCTTCCTTGTTGTTCACCGTCGCAGGACTGTCGTTATCCTGTTAAGCCCGCCTTAAGACTCCCTAACAAAATAGAGCGCTGTGATTGGATGACGTCCACGGCGTCAGCCAATAGAAATCCCTATGGTTTGATACTAGACATACAGGCTGAGCAAATTAATTTGCCGCCGCTAGGTTGCGTCTAGATTTCTAGGCTAGCAGTATTCATGCACGCCATCTGTTTACTGTCTTTAAAGCACCAGGTGCGTCTGTCTAATTCTCAACCAGCAGAATGCTTAAATGCTATGTTAAGCTACAAGTAGGCCTAGATCAATGTATAACATTAGCTTGGGATGTTTTTACAGTTGTTAAGCATTGGTAGTTGTGAAAGCAGCTGCATCCCTTCTAAATATCAAAATATGGAAATGCTAACATATCTTTTCTTTCTCCCTCAAGGTGCTTTGCTTAAATTTCTCAGCCCTCAGCCTTCCTAAGGATACCTCCACTGATGAAGGAAGAGTGAATTTCTCTCACTGAGCTGAGTTGTTAATGACCTTTTCCAATATAGAGGGAGAGCAGCTTCACAGAAGAGAACTTCTGATGGCAAATTTGAGGAAAAGTTGGTAAACCACCCTTCTTACCTAATGTGAGGGTGCTGATTCTGAATATTTTGTTTACCAAGCTCAATTCTGAGTTATAAGCCACATAATCAGCATTTTAACATAAAATAGCGATTTATTTTGCTTATTTTCCCCTTAAATTGGGTTGATTTCAAAAGTAATCACTAAAACCAAATAAAAGTGTTCTCTAAATACATGTTTGAGCATTAAAGAAGCCATACTATAGTTTATTAATGTATTTAATGGAAACATGATTACAGTTAACATGTAATAAACTCAGAAATTCTAATCAAAACACAACCATATTTTTATTGCTAACATAGTGAGGCACTCATGTGCCGTTTAATGCATTTCATCACAATAACAAGTTGCACAGATAACCTTCAACTCAGAATATAGCCTACAGTACATATGAACTTAGATAGCGGGAATAAGCCTAATAATGTAGAACTGCATCTACCGTCAACAACAACCGACAAGTAAAAAACATTTTACTTCTAGTAACACTGGATTTGGTATGTGTGCTTGCCTCCATACTAGAGCTTGATAATGTGCTCTTCTAATATGCCATTGAGCAGCATCACTTGTTGGTGGTAGAGCCTCCAAACCTAGACATCTAGAAAACAGAGTGGCTCTGGCATAGTGTTGTCACCATACCAAAATTATGACTTCGATACAATACCTGCCATAAATACCTTGATACTCGATACTAAAACAATATCCAAATCCTAAAATATCTGGAAAAGAAAGAAAGCAGGCCTCCTTTAACTGTATTGAGTCATTTGTGTTGAATTTGGTGCACTTTTGGTCAATTCTGGGTTTTAAACTTCCTACATAATTATTATTTTTGTAGAGAGTAAAATAGTAGTTTGTGTGTGATTAAGTCCTTTATTGTTTGTTATAGCTCATTTATATTGTGTGGTGTTTTGGCAATAAATTACCTTTAAAGCAACACCAAAGAGTTTTTTGTACCTTAAAATAATGTTTCCAAAATCGTTTCAGTGGTTCATCAACTCGTAACAGGGTAAACGGCACTTTCTGCATTCGCTTCGCGGCCCTCTATCGGCTATAACCGCACTATGTAAGTTTGCCGGATCGGGTAGCGGATCTGTAGTTCGATGGAATGAGACATGAGAAACTACAACTTTGACTTGCATCTGATGTCGCAATACATCGTACTTTCATAAAATCATGCAAATTATTCTACCTTGTCTGTGGACATTGTTATTTGCAAAGCCGGTGCTGGATAAACAAATAGTGCGTGCGACAGAGGAAAAATTGGAGGTGTTGCTTTAAATAGCCAAAGTAGGCTAGATCAAGGTCAGTGTTCAAATTACTGCATGCAAATCACTTAATGCTATGCAGAAGAGCCTAATCTTTAGGCCATCTGATGTAGGCTACCCTAGGCCTTCCCGTGTTTATGGGATTTCTTTGACAGTTGCAAAGGGAAAAAAGTGAAGTCTTTGCTCCCAGTGTAATTTAATAAGTACGTTTCAACCACTCAGGTCTTAATCAGATAGGCCTACACCATTATCTGTTGCAATATCTGTGTACAGTCCTACATTAGGTATAAGTAAGTATGAGTATATACTCTTTTTACTCCCGTGAAGGAAATTTAGTCTCTGCATTTATCCCAATCCGTGAATTAGTGAAACACACTCAGCACACATTGAGGTGAAGCACACACTAATCCCGGCACAGTGAGCAGCCTGCAACAACAGCGGCCCTTGGGGAGCAGTGAGGGGTTAGGTGCCTTGCTCAAGGGCACTTCAGCCATGCCTACTGGTCTGGCCTCCGGTTACAAGTCCGAAGCGCTAACTAGTAGGCCACGGCTGCCCCTAAGTTGCTGCCGAGCCAGCCAGGTCGAACCTAGAATCTTCTGATCTGTAGTCAGACGCGTTATCCATTGCGCCACTGGCCCTGACAAGGTCTATTTCCTTGATAGTTAACATAATTTGCTACCACATAACAAATACCAAATAACAATAAAAAAGTTTCTTGCAAACTTTCCTGCATACTTCTTAAATGTGCTGCAGTCAAATGGGTGTCATAACTAGATTTTGAGCATCTATTACCAGTGTTGAATGAGCAGTTTTTGCAGTGATCACTACTGGACATTCCACATTGCTAGACAGCACTTGAGTGAGGATGACTTATTTCCACTTCACAAATAACCATCGCTATCTGCAATAGCCACAGTACAATAATCAGTTCATACAGTAGCTGAGGATTTGTCCTAGGTCCACTTCCCTTTCAGCATCATATGCAGTAATGATGCACTGGAGAATATTTCTTTTTGTTGCACTATAAAGGATATCTTGTCTAAATTTTTTGCAAATAATGCAATCTCCATAGCACTCTTCAGCACTCCTCAAACATGCACACTCTTCCATTTTTCTGCATGGCTGGAATTTGAATGATAGGAAAGAGCACCAGTGAGATGTTTTAACTAGGCAAGCACAGTTGCCTTTACAGTAAAAAAAAAAAATACAGTGTAAATCCTCTGTAAAGACTAACAACTGTTCATAATAGTTAGTGACAAAATACTTTCTACAGAAAAATGAGCAGTCACCTACTATTCTTTGTTTCTAAACTTCATAGGCTACTGCATTTTAGCTATTATTTCAATTTATATTTTAATTTTAGCTTATTTTCATTTGCTACTTGAGGGTCATTGGGGTAATTCCTGTCCTGTCCTACAACATATCTGATAGCCTACATAAAGAGTATATTAATGCCTTATTTTTTGCAATTCCTATGATATCTGATGGCAAAACCAAAAAGTATGTGGATTATGCTAATTATGCTAATTAGCAAGCTTAAAACTCAAAATTGAGCTTGGTAAACAAAATATTTGAATTCAGCACCCTCAAATTGTGTGAAATAGCCCCTTTACCGACTTTTTCTGAACGTTTGTTAGCTATCTGCTCTCCCTCTAATATGTTAACAGTGAAATGGTCAACGTACTTTACAGGTAATTTCAGATTTTTCTTCAATTATTTTCCCAGGTACACCATCAAGTTCATCCTCCATTCATGAGGAAGAAGCTGACATTGGATTTTATGGTACGGTGGTGTTTTTGCTTATGTTCAAATGTTCAAAATGTTCAAAACTAATGCACAGTAAATATATGCAACAGTAGTATTTACACTGTCAACATTTTTTATTTATATAAAGTGTGGGTGAACTTAAACTGTATGGCTATGCTGTGGTTCCTGTAGGCTTTGCGGTGGGGGGGGGGGGGGGGGGGGGGGGGCATGTCCATTTTGCTTGGGGCCCCCAAATTCCTTGAAACGGCCCTGCCTTCTCTTTGGGTATTCTTTATTTGAATCAACTGTTAGAACCTCTGAGCTTTGCATTTTTATTTATTTGCAGTAAACCCTGATGTATCTTGACAAAACACCTGCAGAACTAGATGATTCTCTCTTGGATGTGTGGGTCAGACATCAGCTCAGCCACCATTATGGTTATTAGTAGGACAACAGGAATAGCCACTACACTGTCAATAAGGGCAGAGCCATAACCAGGATTCGAGAATTAGTGGGCTGGGGAGTTAAAACTATGTACAGTAAACTGTGAGGCCTCTGTCGGGGATCAGGGACCCTCATGGCTAGTTGGCTACAGACAGGTAAAGCAAAGGCAGATTAGAGGCATAGTATTGGATGGGCGGGTACTACCCTGTGTTCCCACCTCTTTTGACCTACCATCCTAGAAAGCTGAGACCCTGCAGTTTCTTAAAAAACAACAGTGATTTCTGCCAGATAATCTGCCTCAGCATCTCTGGACTGACCACATTTCTGCCCTCTAGGTCACTTAATACGGCTTAGAAACACAACTGAGCCCTAGCACCAGGTCTTGTGAAGCTGTGTGCAAAAGTAGAGCAACATAGAATGAAAAATGAACACTTTAGTTTAGACCATTATTTGCCATGGTATGGAGGTGGAATGCACACTGTTTGTGCAAGGTCGAAGCAAAACCTGTTCTGTTCTCCCTGTCGGGACTTATTTTCTGATAATTACCGGCGTACAATACATTATCCCTTACTTATTTATTGATGAGATTTTCCTTTTTCTCAAAATAAATTTGCTTCCCTTCAAGGTTGGATTTTTCCTCATTTCTTTGAAATTACAATAAATCAGACCAGACTTGTCCACTGCCATCAGCTTTTTCTCCAGTTCTTGCCCTGTTGCTTTGATGGATTCAGTGTCTCTCAGGGAATACTGAACACCTTGCCTAGACTCTTCACCAGCCTCTCTGCGACTGATGGTATCTAATGAGAAGCGGAACTGATTTGCCACTTTTCCTTTCCTTGGCTCCAGGGACCTGGATTTTCTTGGTTAAAGCTCATCCGTGCTCATGAGATGAGTTTCTCCAGGCCGGCCTTTCAGCAGCCATCTGCAACCTGGGACTAATGATGTGGTTACTGTTAGATCATCCATAAATGCCCAGATTGGTGGTTGTCAGACACCAGGCTTGGACAGGGGGCCTCTGCATTCCACCAACATGTTCATGGCCAGGGCAAAAAGGCTCACAGATACAGTGCACCCCGTGGAGTAACTGCCCCAAATGTGACTCTCAAACTGTCAACAAATTGCATTATGATAATGATGATTAGAGTAACGGACCAAAGCAGCTGAGAAAAACTGTAACAGAAAACAATTAGCTAACAACACCACAAGTTTTCATAGTCCTACATAGGAGGATTTGTTTGTCTGCTTTGACAGTTTGATCTTTGTAGCCCAAACTGCCACCTTGTTGGCCATGCATTGAAATACTGTATTACTATCTGCAGATAGGCCATGGTCGGAAATAATGTAGCCTAATTGATGTAGTGTATTTATGTGTGTCGTAGCCTCTTTTAGAATAAGTGATGATGCATTCTGGTGTGTGCTCCTGCACGCTTGCATGTTCTAATTTAGGCCTACTCCTCATCCACCTATATTTTCCAATTTATGCTAGCCTACTGTATGAACTAGAGAGAATGGACTAATCCCTTGAATCTCCCGCACCTACTGCGCCCCTGACAAAATGGAAGAGCCATCTCTTTTTTTAATTCTTAAACAGAAAATGACTTTTGTAAACTTGTTACTTTGTGACTTTGTAAAACAGAAAATGACTTGTGCAATTAAGACATTGTATTAAGTTAAATAAATATGAAAACAAAATATATACCCAGATCCATAACTACTAACACCAATTAGGCTAACAGATCTCAACTGTGACCCCTTTTTTCACAACACTACAAACATAAACGTTTGTAATGACTTGTTTACAATGCTTATGACACATTCAAGACAGTGTCATGTCACTCTTATGTAGATACCGACAAGTAAAGTGTAACCAGAGACGGTTGATAAAGTGTAACAGAGACGGTTGAAGTGTTCTAAAGGATCTTTGGTGTAACTGCTGAAGGGTTAAAAGCAGCATTAGGGGTTGCATTGTTTAAACCCTCCCTGTAGGTTTCCAGTAGTTAGTTGGCCAGGTTGTGTACCCAGGCTGTGATCCTTGAAGGTCCTAGATATAATTTCTGAGTCACAACCTTTTACCACATTACATGTCTATAAAACCCCTTCTGCCCCCTGGGTATGTAGTTAACAATCAGCTCTATTGTGACAAGTTGTTGTGCCCTCTCCATATGGCTAGCTCATCATTGTTGGTTACTACAGTTATAAGGGGGTGAGGTTTTCAGGTCAAACCCAATACAAGTTAATACGTATGTCAAGCCAATTTAACATGAGGCTGTAGTCTACGCCGTTATCATTTCATGTCAGTCAGGACCATACGGTATAAATAAGGTCAGGGCAAATAAAAATGGGCAATACTGCCATCTGCTGGAGGCACATGGTTCCACAAAGTTCCATGTGTTGGTGATGATTGGGGCAGAGATTGACAAATTCGTTGATATACTGAGTTTAGAAAATGTCTTTAATTATATATTATAGCATAATGAGACAGCACAGGTTTCACTTCACTTTAAATGAAATGGCCAACATCGCAAGCACAGAAGTAGTGGTACAATTTGTTGGTGGTAGAACTTGCCATTTTTAAAAAGCAAGACTTGAGCCTCAGTTCTCCAATGCTACCATTCTTTTGTTCATTCTTGACATTCAGACAAGATTCTGCATTGCATAATCCACATCCATCAATAGTAGACAATGTTCTTGACTTTTTAAGTTAATAAATCGGTAACCTTCCAAGTGCGCCATTTATGACAAAATTAACATATCCCACAGGCAACAACAAGAAATCAAAGATCAAGCTTTTAGCAGATAAATAACTGAATCACGCAAAATACATAAATGATTTACTTTTAAATCAAATTAAAAAAATTCACTTCTGTATGAAAACATATGATGTTGTATGTACAATAGAAAACAAGAATAATCTCACTAGGGTGGGAGGGTGTGGTCAAGGTCTACTCAATTTGTTGGCTGAACATTGCCACACCCACTTGATTTACACCCTATTACAGAAAAGTACCAGGAATGACAACCTTCACAAACTCCCTCAGAAATCACCCACATGCTCTCCCACTATGTTTCCGGAGAGGGTAACACTCCCCTCCGGTAGAGACCAGCGTGCTGCTCCTCGATCAGCTAAAAGACTCAAGGTCTACAAGGTCTCCTTGGCGGAGTTTACCTGCTTAGGCGGACCTGGCTTAACTGAGAACTTCACCGTTCAAGCCCCACCGAACCCCTCGTATAACACATACAATCAAGAAAGGATACCTTCTGAACTCCTGGTTCTTCAAGTACTGTTTGATACAAGTCTATACATGGTAAAGCATATAAAAGCAAAAAGGGAGTGCCTTTTTTCTAGAAGTTTCTCTTGTCCTTTAACTGGAAATACAGACATATGGTCTAAATCACTCATTGAGTAGGTGCGATCTTTAAAAATGGCGTCCATCATGCGCTCACAATTTTTAAAGGATATTTTTGGGTGATTTGAATGGGGGGGGGGGGGGGAGAATATATATTTTTGGTAAGCATTTAATAAAATTATGTCTCTAAATTGCACAGTGAATAAGCAGTGTTGACTTTTATGGCAGAATTATGTAAAATCCTATTATCGTGAATCACCATAGACAAAGCCAAATATACTTTCAGTGACAATTCATGATTTTAGGATCAGTCATTAATACTTAGATCTTCTCATGTATACTGTATAAACTACTGTATATGGACAACAACTTCATGAAACAGATTAATCTGGTTATGTATATGATGTAAAGGATGGGCCAAGTGAATGCATCTCAGTGAAAACACTGAACACGGAAGGTGTGCCTCGGAGCCCTTCTTATTTGGATATCCAATCCAGGGGGGTATTCCAAGTACATGGTTTAGTAACAAATCTGGGTAAGTTAACTCAGAGTAACTGGTAAACCTCCTACAACAAGAGCCCTATGGCATTGTTTTGTTAGGAGAATGAAGCCATACAGCTCTTCTATTAGGAGGTTTACCCCTTACTCTGAGTTAACTTACCCAAATGTCACTAAATCACGTATTTGGAATACCCACCTGATTCACAAAGGAAGGAATAGGCTGGCAGTCTAGTTGACATCGTCTAAATTTGGGAATCAAAAAATAACTCAGGACAACAAGAACCAGTGGGCTGCATTCATACTTGCAAGACTAAAACTGTTCAATGCAGGAAATGAAAGTAAATATAAAAGTTGTATACATTTTATAAATTTCTCGTAATCTCCCACATCAGCAATGGTCAAAATAAAAACAAAGTGCATTCCCTGTTGCCGTTTTGCCATTATTGTGTCCCATGACAAACTCAAAGCACTGTGCGAATCGTCCCTGACCAACTGGACATCAATACTCTCACAGCTTCTCAAACCATATATACAAAAGAGAGGAAGGGAAAAGCATCGTTTTCATAATGCAAACTTTGGAAATACATAGCATGCAACAGATGGAGAGCTTGCTAAGGCAAAAAGTATATATACATTGTAACAGCGGCAGAAGAGCTGTAAGACCTCAAACGTGTGCAAGGAATCTGTTCATGGCTCAAAAGTAAAACTCTTTCGCATACGACAAGCCCGAGTCAAAAAGGCAGTGAGGCCTGGAGACATCAACAACAAAGTGTTATATTCAGACCCATTCCCACATAGGGAGCGTGTTTAAGAGGACACTCCTGACCGTCACTGGCAGTAGTATCCACAGTAAGATTAGCGGTTTAGCTTCTCAGTTGTGTGGTTCGTTTTTGTGTCCGGTTGCTCCCGAAAGGCATAAACGTTTTTTTCTACTCAAAAGATGCATGTTTGGCGAGTAGCCAAATAAGAGAACACTTAGAGAGAAAAAAAAAAATTGTACAAAACTCCCAACTTCTTTCCTGTATGTGTCTCAAGACATACAATCAAAAACGGGTAGCCCTGAGCAAGCTTGGAACTCCTACTAGTGCAAACGGTGGCGTAGCTGTGGTGGTGTGTGGTGGTGGGGGGTGGGGTTGGGGGCAGTGCCACCTGGAGGTTCAGAGGAGTGGAGGGAGGAGGAGGTGCAGATGGGAGGTGTGGTGGGGGGTACATGGGCAGCCTCTACAGCCAGTTTCGGAGTGTATCCAGGTTTTTGTCCATCCACTGGATGTTGAGCTTGATTGTCTCGGCCGCCTCCTCCACACTTCTCATCTGTGAGCCTTTGTCTTTGAGTGAGCTGAAGAAGTTCTGAAGCTGTTTTGGGGGAAGGCTTTGGTGATTAGCACTCAAGACATTGCTGGTTTGCTAGGATGAATTGAAATGTACACATACATGTTAACCTGATAGTCAATATTACCCCCTCTGCCTTACCTCTTGAAGTTGAAGCTTGGTAGAAAACTGGGAGGTTGTTGACACAATAATATTTTGAATGGCAAAAGACCCAATAGGAAACCTAAAAAAAAAACATGTAAGAAAGAGAGAGAGAAAGAGAAAGAGAGAGAGAGAGAGAGAGAGAGAGAGAGAGAGAGAGAGAGAGAGAGAGAGAAAGAGAAAGAGAAAGAGAAAGAAAGAAAGAAAGAAAGAAACACAATAATGTAGCCTTCCAATCTGGATATGGACCATAAACAATGTGTCAAATTCCACATGATCTGAAGGACATGAGGTGCTCACTTTTGAGTGATCTTTTCCCAGTTTTCCTTGACGAAATTCCATGCGTAGAGGTAGCCGGCAAAGCTCCTGCAGACGGTGCTGATGACCAGCGGGAGCTCCTGGTTCTGAATGTCACTTCCACTAAGGCCAGCTTTGAGTATCCTGCCCCAAAAGATAGTGATAAAGTATGTCAGCGTCACATGGACATCCCACAAAAGAGTTGATGGGTTTTGTATCAGGGCATATCAGTTCAAAACAGCGAAATTAGAAGGGTCATAAACAGTGGCCATATCCATTTAATAACACAACTGATTTTAGAAGGAATGCTGTGAAGGTGCTGTACAATGCAGTTATGCAGACATGGTCAATCATATTTTTTATCAGTCAATATCCTTTTCGAAATGGCATGTCATCAGTAAACAGTTAAACAATGGTTGATGAATCAATATCCTTTTACTGTAAATGGCACATTACTAAATATGTTAGCCTAGCATCCTGGATGACAATCTGATTTAATTCCATCTAAAAAAAAACAGTAAATGTCAGCATCAATCGTCAGTCTTCAGGCATTTTAGAATTTCAAACATTGGGGAAACCATCTCATGTCAAGCCAGAAACGATATCTAGGACCTTCAAGGATCACAGCCTGGGTACACAACCTGGTCAACTAACTACTGGAAACCTACAGGGAGGGTTTAAACAACGCAACCACTAACGCTGCTTTTGACCCTTCAGCAGGGGCGTTTGGAACATTCTAACAATCCATCTCCTCACCAGGCGATCCGGGACACGTTGTGCGTGCTGGCAAGAGCCTCCAGCATCTTGCGCTTCTCCGAGTCGTAGATGGAGTGCCTGTAGGCCTCCAGCAGCGTGTTCCAGCCGTCGTCCGCCTGTGCCGCCACCGAGAACACCACCCTCATCAGGTCCCCCGGGATGCTGGCGGAAGAGCAGACACAGAGACTTTCTAATGTGGAGACACAGCATTCAAAAAATACTCCATAGAAATGCATGGGGCTAGTTTGTCACGCCAATATGGCCGTTGTCTACACATATCCCACCCCTTCCTCGGCAAAACGTCGACATGTGAATACATTGAGCCAATCATATGGTGTGTTGTTAAGACATCGTGCCAAACATGTGCTGTGATCTCGCCGCTGGAGCAAGATTGGTGTTGCGAAGCCTTGCGCACGTGCATTTCTGCCGAAATGGATGCCCGACGAGTGCCCAAAAAGCGTTGTCAAATGGCCGCTGAGTGGAGGGACTTGCCTAAAAGGACTTTGGCAGAAAGTGGAGAAGGGGGTCCTGAAAACAGCACGGCTGGAACCAACTATTATTTCCATGGTTGATTTAATTTTACTGAGCAACTGATTAGTTGTTTGATGTAACGTAAAGACATTATGAAAACTATTGATTAGAATTTCCCGAAGCCCACCATCATGAGCATTTGTGGAGCTCACAGGAGAGCTTCCTTCTGGCTGTTCAGTTCTATTCAATGAACTTAGACAAACTAATTTTCCATGGCTGAGCTGAAGCAACGAAATTGTGCTTTCAAGCATCTTGGTGGTAGAGTCTGGTTTCTAACCACTGCATGGTTTTATTGTGCAATGTCTACAAAATAGGCTGTCAAAATTGTTTGTATTGGTTTTAACTTGCACAAGGTAAACATAAACTGACTGGGAAATTGTACATTTTAAACATAGCACCAACAATTCAGCCGAGTGGAATGAAATTGAGATAATTGAGAATTCATTAAGTATAGTTAAGGAGTTTTGAGTTACATTGCAGTTTATCCTGCAAACTTAAGAAATGCCCAAATCTAAATTGAGTATACCCATAGGTCATATCTATTCACACTCTCTCAGTACCTGCCTTTTGCGATCATGTGGAGCTGTCAGAGTAATAATCAAGGGTTATTGTTTTTGAACTGAACATGTGTTTTTGAAGTTATAGCCTACCTAAATATAGAGCAGTGTTTCTCAATGTGTGGTCCGAGGACCACTGGTGGTCCACAAGCTATCCCATGTGGTTCACGAGCAGACATGATAAAATATAATATAGATTTTGCAATATTGAACCAACAGTAAATACAAACAGTTCTGCAACACTGCCTATGTAAGCTATGCCAGTTTAAATCATATGAATCCTCTGACACAATATGCAAGGTGCAAAGACAATAAGCAAGGTGGTTCATTGAGTAGGCCTATTGTTTAATATACTATTGAAGTAGGTCTACTCTTTCTTTTAGCTAGGTGGTCTGTGAGGGTTTTTTGTATTGGTTAAGTGGTCCTTGATCTAAAAAAGTTTGAGAAACACTGATATAGAGTAACTGGTAGTTTAGATCACTACATTTTGTTAGTAGCTTGCCCATTACTGCTACTTCATGACAATCACACCATCACAAGTCGGATCATTCAACAAGGACCGTTTTGTTGCGCCACACTCACTGTTCTGTGTTATTGGAGTCCACCCATTTCTTGAAGAGAGCCATGGCTTGTTCTGTGCAGTTTCCCTTGTAGAAGTTGCAGGAGATCTCCAGCAGAGTGGAACGCAGGGTTTGCTTGGCCACCGAGTTCTCCACTCCCCAGGACTGGCTGTCCATCAAATCCTGGAAATGACTGATGATGTACGCCTGAGTGGACACAAAGGGACAAATCCTCTCTAAAAGGAGACCTGGGTGCATGTTATAATAGCTTAAATACCCCGAACAAATAGTAAAAGACCTAAATAGTCTTTAGTAACAAATAGTACAAATAGTACAAATAGTAAAGACTTAAATGCCAGGGCATATAGGCATATGGTTTAGTATGTTTACCTAGAGTGGTTAGGTTAAAACACACAAAGGATTAATTTCATCCTGCCCTGCAGGTTAAGCAAGAGGACTGAGATTAAATCCTCATAGATGACTGACCCTCATGCTGCCCACTGGAGAACAGAGGCAAACATTTGCGGAGAACATGTTTCCTTTGAACTTAAAAGGTTTTGTGTGAACATTTAATTTCAACGTCAACCCTTTGTCCAGCATCCAGGTGTGTTGGCACACACCTACCTCCTTAAACTGTTTGTAAGCTACCACAAACTCAAGATACATAGAAAACATGTGCAAACATTCACCTTTGTTTGCTAATTTGAACACACCTTGAGATTAGCAAGAGGGCTGAGATCAAATGTACCTAGCTGACTGATTAGGGACGCAGTCTTATTAGGGACGCACCGATATATCGACCAACATCAGAATTGGCCAGTATCGGCCTTGTTGACTAATATAGGCTGTGGACAAATTTATATTTACCAGCACGAGAGCAGACAGCACACTGTCACCCACACACATATCCTCCATCCACAAGGGGCGTCAGCTACTTCCGGTCTTATTGGTGATTGACTATGAGACCTGCAGAATGGCAGTCAATTGAGAGAGGCTCGGAGACCTGGGGAACTCAGCTGCTGGGTCGATGCAGTGAAACTCCCAGCTGCTTTTGCCGCGCGACACATGAACTGTGCACCTTGTCAATATTCTGATTGGTTTAGTTGTGGTTTTGTTTCATTTGGGCCCGTTTTCATTTGTTTGTTCGTTCGTTTGTGTGTTCGTTCGTTTCGGTCCTGCTTCATCGTGGGGTTTCCCCTTGCTCTGGGGTTTCCCTGCACGGTGGACATCTGCCAAGCGCGAGCTGGACGCCTTGGAGAGGCAAGAGTGAGGTGGCACATCGGGAAGGTAAGCTGGCCGCCCCTTGGCTTCTCATTCATCTGCTGAGCTCAAACATACTGACTGACATGTCCTCTGCACACATCCAGATAATGTGGTTTAAGGTCCTAGCAACATAGAAATATTCCCTAGACTTGTAACGCTGGTTGCTAGACTAGAATTCCCTAATAGTAGTGACTAACCTTCAACTTGCTCTGAAGGTTTAGCGAGAAGGCCAAAGTCTATAAGGGAGGATTAACTTTCACCTTGCTCTGCGGGTTTAGTTAGATAACTGAGATTAAGTCTACATAGGTGACCGACCTTCATCCTGCCAACCAGGTCGAGGTCCTGCCTCTTCTCCAACATCCTGAGGATGTGCATGAGCTGGCCCAGGGCTTCAGTGAGTGGAGCCGTCTCCGTCTCGTTGGTCATGTAGTTCATCATGTTCAACACCTGCCTGAAGGACACCTTGCCCAGTCTGAAGGAAAATTAAACACCAAATTAAATCAAATGAAACATCTTATTAGGTTTCATCAGATAGCTGTTGGGCAGTCTCACATGTGTGAAGTGACAAAAAAATGCTTTATTAACATAACCATATTATGTTAAGCGTACAAGTGCATGGGTAGAATAACCACTCCTTATCTTGTTACAAACTAATCTAAGACACTTTTCATATTAAGTCAGTACCTTGAGAGCATGAATACGTTGTTAACAAGAGCAGCTCGATCTTCATGAGTGAGGACGTTCATGTCATTCTGCAGGGCTTCTATGAGAGCTCTCCAGCCCTCCACTCCATAGTCCACAATGTAGAAGCCCTCGTTTTTGAAGTTGAATTTCAACCAGTTAACATCGGAAGGGATGTCTAGTTTGGCTAAAAACGGGTGAAAACAAAAACACAGAAACTGAAAATCTAAAACATATCAACTGTACAATGACAAATATACATTGTAGCATTTCTTTAAAAAAAAAAACTTTGTAATTCAAAATATTTAGTGTAGTAGTCAATCTGTAACCTGACCCTAGCCAGATGAATTTCGTTCCGCTATAGCTCCGCCTAGCTTCACTCACATCCATCTGGGACCTCTTCCATTGAGAGTGATTTCTGCAACCGACTTTATGGTTCAGCCAATCAGGACGCAGGGCGGGAGTTTCATAGATGTGACATAGCGTAGAAGCGACTGTGACACTGTTATTAGCGTCACGGGTTGGCTTCGATGTGAGTGGTTGAAGTAGCACGTCAATAGATGACGGACAAGTGGCTTATTCAATCATATGCAAGCATTTTTTGATTAGGCCCAGCCTTCTGAAGCAACACTTCAATGGATCGGTTCCAGATGGATGAGTGGAGCTAGGCGGAGCGAAATTCATCTGGCTAGGGTCAGGTTAGTCAATCTGTACAACCAGAGAGCAAAGTCCCATTGACAGCAATAGATTCAACAAATAAATAGCATCAAAATGATAAAAAATGATTTAAGAAAACAATATTTAGTCATAGACTTTAGTTTAACGATAAATCACAGCAACCGCAATAATGTCTTTTACAGCAAAAAGGGTGAAGGTGACAAGCACACCTGATTTTTCCTTGAGGACAAACACCTGCTTGCAGTCACTGGCATTGCTACAGCTGTCATTGACATATGTCAGTGGAATGTGCCACAAGTTCCTTCACGAGACACATGGAAGAGAAACAGCAGAGGACAAACAAACATGAAATCACAATTGTATCACTGAATAGGCAATTCCATACATTAGGGTCATTTGAATTTTCTCTGACTAAGAGGTGGGCCTTTTCTAAATCCAAATGTCAAGAATTCCCACCCGCAAAACCATTTCAATTTGTTTCAGCTGTTTGTATGTTTCAGTTTAGAAATGTGTTCAGAACAGTACTTGGAAGTGAAGTTCCCAGCATCAAGGAGGAAGTGCTCCTGCGTAAGTTTGACCTCAGAGCCCTTTCTGCTCACAGTGACCAGAGGAAAGCCCTTCTGGAGAGTCCACGTGTTCATCATCTCCGTCACATTGAACGTTTTGCTCACCTGTGTAAGGTACATGGGAAGACAGACTAATCACATGGGGGCTGTGCTGTGAAGTAGCCGAGCATAGTACAAAACTAGCACAATAATGCACATCTGTTCCCTTCAGGTGACAATGTTGCAATATCTAGTTTTTAGGTGAAGTTACCGAGGAAAGGCTGTTCCACAGGTCTTCATTGACTGTATTACGACTTTTGAACTTCTTAAGATACTCAGTCACTCCTTTCTGGAATTCTCCATCATTCAGTGTGGAATTGACCATGAGCAATATTGAGGCACCCTGAAATAATAAAACAGCACACATTCTAAAAACACAGACTTACTATTTGGAATGACAAACAAAACCAACAGTGGCCCTGTAAGAACCACACACACACACACACACACACACACACACACACACAAGTATGCTCGGACTTAAAAACATCTTCATGAGGTCAACAACTTTAAAATTGTTTGAGTGACGTTAGAGGTCATACACCAATCAGAAATATCACAGTTCTTTTTGGACTTGGTCTAGGTTCAGAAAAGCGCACCTTCTCATAGGACACGGAGTCGAACATTTCCTCCACTTGCTCGGGAGTTTTCACCACGGCAGAGATAGGGTGGGACGAGTTCAGAGAGTCTTTTGCCAAAGCTCTGAAACGAACGTTGAGGAACTCATTGTCCTAAAAGCAATTTTTAAACAAAGCAAGGCAAATAAGAAACTTTGCAATCAAATGTAACAGCCCACAAAACAACTGAATTGACTTAATTATTTAGACAAATATTCAAAATCAAGTATACATTACTAGATAATTCAATATGCTTTCAAACGTATTAGCATTATAATACACACATGCAAAGGTAACTTACAATATCAAGTTCAGGGAACAATTTCTCAATGGACATGTACTGCATATAAGAGGCAAAGCCTTCATTAAGCCACAGGTCATTCCACCACTTCATGGTCACAAGGTTCCCAAACCACTGAAAGAAATCAAATGCACCTAGACTGAGCAATATGATTATGACATACATACTTATGCAAGCAGCTATCAACACACATTGGCCAGTGGAATAGCTGCAGGGATAAATAAATATTCAAAAAGTACATACAATTACAAAAATATACAGCAAAAACAATCATCTAGACATATACACTACATTTGGTCAATATCAATTTGTAGTAGTGCTATTTATATTAAGGAGTAAATGCAAAATAATACATTTCGGTCACACAGCAGTGAACTCAAAACAAATCCAACAATTTTCAAACTGATTGAAAACTGATCCTCTGTAGTGTGTATATGGTTGCTAACCTGGTGGTGCCAAACTAAATGACAATACTAAATGAAATCGCTGGTGGGCTGGTGACGCTGCTACAAAACATCATGAGTGATGGATAGATGGATGGGGATGGGAGGGTTACAAGTGCTGTACCTGGTGGGCGATTTCATGTGCAATAACAGAGGTCACCAGCTGCCTGTCCAGGGGCGAGGAGTGATTTCCCACCAGCAGTGTTGTTTCCCGAAATGTGATGAGTCCCCAGTTCTCCATGGCCCCCGCCAGGAAGTCAGGGATAGCCACCATATCTGAATAAAAACCAGGTCACATGATGACAAAGACTGCAATGACACGCAGATAATGACCATTGTAGTGGTCCCTCCTACTAAAACACGCCACAACAATTGTGTGTGGATGGACCCACCTAATTTGTTTAGGGGGTAGTGGATGTCAAAGAATTCATTGTAGAATTCAAGCAGCTTTGCAGCACTGTCCAGAGCATAGTTGACTTGATCCTTCTTGTCTGGTACAGCATAGACTGAGACCTGAATGTAAGCATCCACATATCCACATACTGTTCAGACAAGGAAGACTTTTCTTTACATAATATAAACAAGTTATAACTACACTGTAAACCTCAGTGGACAAATAATATACAATTTGCCACGCACTTCCTGCAAGGCTTTTCAGCCAGCACAAACATTTCCGATTGGACATCACCTGCATTGTTTTAGCGCACCTGTTTACACGGATCCGGTTGGGTGTTACACCTAGTGAATGAGCATGTTAAAATGCTGAAGGATTTATGCGTATGCCGAATTTGAATAAAGAGTTGCACTGTTGGACATAAACAAGATGTTTAGTGTCGGAGTGAACACGAAAGGAGCAGAATATAACAGAAGACCGTTGCTAACGCTCCACTGGAAATAAATGTGCTGCTGAAACAGCTTTCCGTGGCCATAGTCCATCACATGGGGAAATCCTTTTCTTTTTTTTAAAAATCAGTACCATATCTCTCAGTATAAACCATTTTTTGTCATGGCATGCAATGATATCCTGTTTTTTTAGAGCTTTTCTTCCAAGTTGTTTTCATTGACAGCTTGATAAAAGCAGCCTACCTCGGTTCCACTAACGTTGCGGCTCACACTGCTCAGGTTGGCCACGATGAAGGCCACTAAGTAAGTGCTCATGGTCACACTCTTTTCAAACTCATCCAGTAGGAGCCCATCCTTCTGTGGCGTAGTCTTGGTCTGCAGCACAAAAAATCAAGGCTGTGTTCAATCAAATTAAGCCTACATAACCAGGTTGAATAAAAAAGATAGAGATGTATGCTATCATTTGCAGTTTGGTCCAGCAAAGCTATCAGATTCCTAACATTTGGGCTCTTTGAGTGCCATTAATGGAACTGTGCTTGTGATTTTTTTTTTTCCATGAAGAAGCTGTTAATGATGTTGTGCTACCTTGGGCATGTTAGATAAGCTTATGTATCCGGCTTCTCTCTTTATCTTCACAGAAAACGTAGCTTTAAAGGCTGGCTCGTCGAAGCAGGGGAAAGCCTTACGGGCAGCTAAAGGCTCAAATTGGGTTGCAGCCAGAACTCTGCAAGGAGGAAAAACACAAATCGAATTAATGTCCAGAGAAAAAAACAGAGATTATCACTCAATTACATTTCTATAAGCCCTGCTCAAACACACCAAACTGAATATTGCTGCAGAGTGCCTATATTTAACAACAACCATGATGCCCATTTTCAACAATAGGAAGCCTGTGAACACATCCTTTACCGTCTGGTGCCAGTTGTGTCTAGGTAGGAGCTGTTGTAGAATCCGTCGTAGCTGTTTGAAAGATTTGCTGTATAGTTCAGCTTGAGCACACACTGCTGTCCCTTCTTGAGTTGTACATCTTTAATCGCAATCTGTTGATAGGGCTTGTATTCTGTAGGCTTCACCTCGACACCCTGCAAAGTTGCACGGCTGATTTTCAGGTCAGAGCTGTGCAGGACAAGCTTGTCGGTGTCCTGCTGAGGCGTCATGGTGATGGAGACCGACCCCTGGAAGGTCATGGTGGTCAGGTTGGGTTGCAGCAGGATGTCGTAATGCACGGGGACCACCGTGGTGGGCAATCTCAGGTCAGCCCAGGGGAACGGCTTCCCATCGGTGGAGATCGGGTAGACGACTTCCTGCGTGACGTTGGGCTTCTTGCATCCATCTTTGGTGAACGTGCAACCGGGCAAGAAGTAGATGACCATGACCATGGAGGCGATCAGTACCAGGATGAAGACCCCGGCCACCAGGGTCTTGGCTGAGGGCACAGAGCAGAAGCCGCCGGAGGGGTTCTGCCGTGTGTACACCGAGGCAGCAGCAGCCCGTTGGCTGGAGCTGCGGTTCATGAAGGACATGCCCAGCAGCCGAGCGGAAGACTCGTAGTCCTCTTCGTCCTCATCTCCATCGTTCTCGCCCAGGCCACGGACAAGCAGGCGCGAGGTGCGGGGCTCGTAGACCACGTCGTCCGGGTCCAGGGGGTAGGAGGACGAGGGCGTCTCCTTGGCCAGGTCCACCACGTCCGGTTCCTCCTCGAACAGGCTGTTCTCGATCATGTTCCTCGGCAGTGGAGCTCGCTCTGCATGGTCGATTTGGAGATGGGGCCAAACACAGAACATTACTGCTTAGAATGCGGCATGTCTGAATAAGTCACTAGACAAGTGCTTAGTGAAGTGCAAAAGCTTTAGTCACGACAGAGCAGGCTGTCTCCACAAATGCAATACACTTATGACAGCACATTTTTGTGCAAATATTTCCCAAACAAACACCTCTTCTGTCCAGACCATTGCATTTAGTCCAGGCTATAATTTTACAATTTGCCTGGCATCCACAACAAATAGGCTACTCGCTACACTCCTATACCAGAAAAAGAAGACCATGGACCTATCAATACAACTTTAATGGGGTAATTCCGTGTCAAATCAAAAAAGGTTGTTACTGCACCATCTCAGATTTTGTTCAAACACCATGAACGGGTCCCAAAACTAAGGGCTTTAAAATATTTCTGTTCAAATCCTATGTCTTCATAACCCTTTCAGCCCTTGCTATTACTTTAGTTTAACAGCCTGAAAAACATGTTATAAGTATAAGTATATATCCTCTTTTGAGGATCCTGTGAGAGAAATTTGGTCTAGAGCTGCATTTATCCCAATCCGTGAATTAGTGAAACACAAACAGTACACAGTGAGGTGAAGCACACACTAACCCAGAGCAGTGAGCTGCTTGCTACAGTGGCGCTCGGGGAGCAGTGAGGGGTTAGGTGCCTTGCTCAAGGGCACTTCAGCCGTGAATGTGGGCATGGGAGAGCAGTGCTCAACCACTTCCCCCACCCACATTTTTCCTACTGGTCGGGGATCGAACCGGCAACCCTTCGGTTACAAGCCCGAAGCCCTAACCAGTAGGCCAAGGCTGCCCTGTGTTATCTGGGAAGCAATAGGCTATTTGGGCATTAATATTTTGAAAAACATTATTCATAGCCAGCCAAAATGTTGAAGGATAGAAGAAAAACATATTCATAGTATGATGGCTTGTATGGCATACTCGTAGATTTTCTTACTAAGGTCTTAGATTTAAAACAAAACAGAAAATGACATTGAGGGTATTCATACCCATTTGGTATCAATCATTTGGGGGAAAAGGGATAAGGGATACAAGGTTAAAAACAAGGGAAGGTTACAATTGTCAGTCATTTTTAAAGGATTAAAATGATATTTGGGGTATCTAGTAGGCACATGAAAATCTGTGTGGATGTAGCTCAGTGTATGGTCATTTAGTGTGGAGTGCACAGGGTTGAATATAGGGAGATGAAGGGTGGGAAATTTGACCCAAATCGCCACAGCCCAAGGTATAGCAAACTAGGAATAATACTTTTTAAGACGGTGATGCTAAAACATGGCCTCCAAAATAAGGCCTTAGTTCTGGAACTTGACCTGATTTGAACTCTGATTTGACACTGAATAACTCATTGCCATTGATTATCATCATTTTAATCACGGTACAAGGCCATAGGCTGGCCCAGAGCCGTATAAAGGTCCCTTTATATGGCTCTGGGCTGGCCTGTCCCTTCAATCATCAAGTCACTACGGTTCTGCATGGATGCGCATGGATTCAATGACACTGGCATTTTTACCTTGATAGACGAGAATTTCTAGTTCTAAAATCAAAACTTTCACGTGGGCAGTAAGGCCCAGGCCTAAAATGTGGGGCTGTAACTGAGAGCTCCCACCCAGATTGATCATAACACAACAACAAACTTCTTCCTTCTTTGTACACTTCCTCTTTCTCGCTTCTACAGTAAAGCACTTTCTTCACACAACACTCAAATGAGATAAATAATATAATTAATCAT
The DNA here is from genome assembly GCF_018492685.1 of Alosa sapidissima. Classification (NCBI taxonomy): domain Eukaryota; kingdom Metazoa; phylum Chordata; class Actinopteri; order Clupeiformes; family Clupeidae; genus Alosa; species Alosa sapidissima. The sequence goes on from NC_055964.1 coordinate 19,598,148, forward strand.
TGTAGCTGTAGTGTCCTCGCTAACTTTTTGTGCTAAATATGACTCAAAACAATACTCTAAACAATGCAGCCTGGTATAAATCTTCAAACCATAAAACCCTGCAATCATTTCTCCGAACACCCAAAACAAATAACCTAACTCTGCCATTTCTCTTAATGAATAAGCATTTTATGAACTCTGTGCAAACTCCTCGATTTAAGTGAGGCTGTAACTGTAAAGCATAGACTGCAGGTGTGTACTGACTTGTAAACAATTCAACGTAAAACGTAAGTCAACAGAACTCAAGCTGCCATGTTTGATCAATGAAATCTATCCAAAATGAAATGCTTGTTTGTTTTACATGGAGCACTATCATGGCCCATTTTTGCAGATTAGACTTCAGGCTTTGTACATCACCAAAAATAACAATTTGTATGAAAGCAATAAACCAACTGTTGAAAGCAAGAATACTTCTGCAGATTACAATGAACCAACCATCCAAACATGTCCAGATATAGAAATATTTTAGAACAAGCTGGACCTGGCATATTACATTACCTTGGCCATTACTTCTTAGCACAAGCAATCAGTATCTCCAAATCAAAGCAATCAAGCTCATGCACACTGTCCAGACTGAATTTGGTGGGTGTTAAGGTTCATTCTGATTATAGCTTGTTCGTTTGCTAGAGCAGTGAACTGAATGTTACTGATAAATAATCAGCTGACGTGAATGACCCCTTTTGCAGAAAGGCTTTACACTACACGATAGACTTCTGAAAACAAAGTACTTCAGATGGTCCAGGGGAGTATTTCAAGTAAGCTTACTTGGTTTAGTGACAAACCTGGGTAAGTTAACTCACAGTAAGTGGTAAACCTACAACAAGAGCCCTATTGCATTGTTTTGTTAGGAGAATGAAGCCATACAGCTCTTCTATTAGGAGGTTTACCACTTACTCTGAGTTACCCAGGTTTGTCACTAAACTACAGTACGTACTTGAAATACCCCCAGTGCTCTCTCAGGCATAGCAACAATAACCTAGCACTGTTTATCACATAGCCTACAGCTAGGTGGTTAGCTACTCACTGTAAGTCAGCTGTGAACCATATTTGAAAGTTAGTTTGTTAAACACACAAATTAGTTAGAAAATTAACCCTCACAGTACTTTAAAGATCTTGCTGTTGTGTTGTTCTTAGAATGACGTTGTATCCTTTCATTGAGACATTAGCCTAATTTGTTTGGAAATTAGGATGTACATTGATTGAGACTACTATGCTAGTAGCTAGGTGCTGTCAAGCCAAATAAATGCACTTTCAAGACCATGTGAGATGAACTCAGAAGTAAACAAAGAGTTCCCAGTACTGCATCCGTACAAGGGGATAGATGCTAACGGTATTATATTTAAACGTGATGACTAGCTTAGACAAACGTTACTCTGTCCTTAACTAACGTTACGCCCATGACCTCGTCTAAACTTGTAACTTCGCAGTTAAGTAGAGAGCAAACTTATCTCTTCGGGGAAGGCTACAATTAGGCTAATATAGCTAACAACTGAACTTGCAAAACCCATACATGCATGCAGTACCAGTTTAACGACCAACTCGTTCACCTAGCATCTATGCAAGTCATCGTCTAACTGACCATCCAGTGAACAAGGACTAAAACCCGACTAAAACTAGCTAACATTAAATCGAGCGTCTCCATAGCTAGCTCCTTCGAACTAGCTCGCTAGCATAACTACCTGTCTGGTTAGGCACTTGAGAAGTAGGATGGAGAGCAGGTAAGATAAAGTCAAGTTCTTGGTTAAACGTATAAGGACGTAAAGTGTCTTACCTTCATCAAATTGTTCCATGACGGAAGAGAAAATCTGGAGATTTTAGCCGTCTCTTCGGAAAGGTGGTCGACAACACAGTGATATTAACTTAGCCCTTGATGCACCACCACTGACAGCCAGGGGTTGTCAAACAAGTTAGTTAGCTAGTGTGCTAGCTAACTAAGCAACTTACATGCCATGCCCTCGAACTGGGTTTCACGTTAGAGCTAAATAAAATAAAATAAAATAAAAACTGACACGACACAAAATACTTATATCTTAACTGAGATTGGTTCGTGGTCAACGATTCTTATTTCAACAACTCTAAATGTTGTGGATAGTGCTGCAACCTGAAGTTAGGGCTACCCCGCCCGATTCACTTAAGATACCATGTGTCAAGTGTTTTTCACTCCGGCTGTGTTTTCACTTCCCTGTTTTCAATGGGACTGTACTAGTGTCGCCATCTATTAACGTGTTATAATATAAATCGTGCATGCATGTAGGCAAATGAACACCACACAGACTCATCACAGATTTTCATTAGCTTATAAATGCTGGGGAAGTCAGCAAGGTCACACACCAAATGTAGCCTATTCCATATGAGATTTTCACAAGCCATCCCAATCCAAATATGAAAATCCTAGTGAAAGAATATTAGCCATTAGCCTGTCATGGCTAATCGGATTGAGTTTAAATGTAAGATAGTAAGATTTCTCATCTGAACCGACTCTAAAATAGACCTGTGCTGATGACCTGACTGAAAACATGTCTGACCAAGGGATATTTCTGGAAACCTTCTGCAGAGTGCAGACATTGACAACATAACTTTATGTGGCCTATTGGCATTCCAGGTCACACACACAGGCCTAATATGCTTTCAATTTCCCCATGACAATTTTTTTTTTTTTTTTATGTATTTTCTCTAAGCAACCTGCTGCCTGTGGGATACTGTGTCCCTGTACCAGATGTGACTGGACAACACCCATAAGTAAAGCCTATATCTGGCCTGCAGAAGAATAGGCCTTTTATCATGACACATGCTCCTGCAGAAAATTAAGAAACACCTGTGATAGTCACCAGTAATATCAGTTTTTCTAATACCAATTCTACACATGGTCGTTACAGGGTTTTTTTTTTTTATAATTGTTTTTAGTTTATTTTTACAATCCATGGTATTTTCAAGTGAACAGAAATATTGTCTGTGCAATGTTACTTTCAGCATTGAACAGTTGAAAATATTTAATGTCATGAGAACAGATTCCGATTTGTTTTTTCTCCAAATGAATTCATTTTAATTACTATGTAGCCTATCCATATGTTATTTTTGTGTGGATTACTGTATTGATGTATCAACATCTAACCACTAGAGGGTGCTATGCTCTCACTGGCACCAGACTGGGGTAGGCCTAGGCCATACCCTAGAACCAGAAGAGAATGCACACAAATTGCTAGATGACTACCACATAAAGTCTTTCAATTTTTTTTTTCAGTTTTTTGTTTTTATTTTCAAGTCAAATGTGTGTTGGCATAAAAGCTTAATGCATCACAAGAGCATTATTCTTTTGAAAACATCAATGCCCCTGCAAACAATTGTTACATGATACAGGATGAAAGCCATAATCTATCATTAGATTGAATTCAAATAGCAATCATAAAATACTTTTAAAAATGATGTGTGCTTGTGTGCGCTACTAAATATGTTCAGTGCGCTGCAGATTTTGGCCAGACAGTTGGCCTACCTGTACAGAGATCTGATCTCAATGAAGTTGCTTTTAAATGAGATTTACTCCTTTTTCTGTAATGTCTTCAATGTTTTTAGCAGCCAGGCCCTCAGAGTTTCCAAATTCCGGTCCAACCACATGATATTCTTTTCCACGTTCTCCAGTGCCACCTTGGTGACTCGTACTTGGGATGATTGGTCTTTTATGGATTCAAAAAATTCCTTGATCTGTTAATTAAATAAAAGGGTATGATTTAGGTTTTGTTTAAGGTGTCATGAGAGTACTTTGCATTTGCTTGTGTTATTTCCGCAGTAAATATAAGAAAAAGGACACTTACATCATGTAGTTCCTCTTTTGATGAAAACTGAGATGTTGTGCCAATTATAATGTTTCTAATACTGAACGACCCCAACTGGAACCTGAAGGAGGATGTGGTTTAAAAAAAAGAGGTAATGCCTTATCAAAGTCTGTGTAATCAAAAAGACTACAGCAGTGGCATGATTAGCTTGTAAAAGATGTGGTCCTTTAAGTTTGATCTTTATATAAATACCAAACCAAATAGAATGTCATAGTCATTGTTTAGTTCAACAACTGTGTGACTGTGTGTTGGTTAGAATATCATCACAACTGGACTTTGCAAAGACAGTAAGCAATCAATTATTTGTCACTTACAGCAGGGAAAATAAGTATTGAACACGTCAACATTTTTTTCAGTAAGTATTCTTCCAGTGAGGCTATTCGCATGAAATTTTCACCGGACATTAGTATTAACTTAGGTAATCCACACATATATAAAAATCCAAACATTAATGTCTAAAAGCAGTGTTATGAGTAAAAAAGTGGAATGGCACAGGGAAAAAGTATTGAACACGCTAAGAAAAAGCAGTACACAAACGCAAAGAATGGCAAGGAACAAACTGGAATCTATAAGTAGTTAGAGAAATTATCCCTCCTATCTGTACAAATTGATATAAGCTGGGTTAGTACATACTGGTGGGCTATATACTGGTGTTAGCAAGGTGTCACACAAGAAACATGGGTAAAAGCAAAGAGCTCTCCCAAGATCTTTGCAACCTTATTGTTGCAAAACATATTAATGGAACTGGTTACAGATGCACTTCAAAACTTCAGAATCATCCAGCAAGCAGTATTGGAGCCATTATTTGCAAGTGGAAGGAACATCACTACATCATCAACTGGCCATGCACAGGATCTCCTTGCAAGATTTCTGACCAGGAAGTCAGAAGGATAGTCAGAGGAGTAGCCTAAGAGCCAAGGACCACTCTGAGAAAGCTCCAGAAAGATTTGGAGGCAGCAGGCACAATTGTTACAGAGAAAATCATAGGTAATGCACTCCACCGCCATGGCCTCTATGCACGCTCATCCCGCATGACTCTATTGCTGAAGAAAAACATGTCAAAGCTCGTTGAAAGTTTGCTAAAAACATTTGAACAATCCTATGAAATACTGAGAGAATGTATTCTGGTTAAAAATTTAACTTTTCGGATGTCATACTACACACCATATTTGGAGGAGAAATGGCACTGTGCATCACCCTAAAACTACCCTACCAACAGTGAGGATTGGAGGTGGTGGCATCATGTTGTGGGCTGTTTTTCATCTCATGGTACTAGCAGACTTCATACAGTTGAAGAAATGATGAATGGAGTCATTTTGTTCCGGAAGAATCTTTACATCCACCAGGATGATGAGGATGAGACATGGCTAGACCTTCCAGCAGGACAACGATCCAAACCATTCAGCAAAGGAAACTCTCAATTGGTTTCAGAGAAAGGAAATCAAGGCCCTGACTTTAATTCAATTGAACAGTTTTGGAAGTTAACTAAAGATCAGGATTCACAACAGGGACCCCTGAAATCTTCAATATTAAAGGACTATCTGTTTAAAAGAATGGGCCAAACTCACACCAGAATACTGTGACTGATTAGTTTCATCATACAGGAAATGCCTTAAAGCTGTCATTACGAATAAAGGCTTTTCCACAAAGTATCTAAGAAATTTCAGCAGGCGTGTTCAATACTTTTTTCCTGTGTCATTCCACTTTATTGCACATAACTCTACCTATGGACTTTAATGTTTGGATTTTTTTATATGGATGGATTATCTGAGTTAATACTAATGTCTGGTGAAAATTTCATGCAAATAGCCTCATTGGAAGTATACTTACTGAAAAAAAATGTTGACGTGTTCAATACTTATTTTCTCAGCTGTATCTCAGTCAGAAAGACCATACCAATAAAAACAATTTCATCATGCAGCGCAAAACCATGGTAATGTCACTGATCATCATCATTGTTAGGTTATCTAAGGCAATGCAATTATACACTCTGTAGAAGGTAAGCTCTATTTGGTCAAGAGGCAGCGGAATCCTGAATCGGTCACTTACTTTTCCACCAGGCTGTTCCAGTTTTTCTTTACAAAGTTCCATGCTAAAATATGACCGTTGGGGTTTCTAGCCACATTGATAATCAGTGAGGGCAGATCCATCGTTTTGATGACTTGTCCCTCCATGCCAAGGTACAGGATTCTATGCATAATAATAACAATGTTTGTTACCATGCTCGTTACTGTTCACTGTCAAATATCTGTTATCTTATCTGCTTACATTCTATCTAACTAATTAATTCTTACAGAGTTGTGATTTATATGTTTATTGTTATTGTTTTTATTCTACTATTTATTCTGCTGCTAATTTAATGTTAATGTAATGTTTATTGATGTCAATGTTATGGGCTAGGCTATGGCTGCAAAATATGCTTGTAGTACCTGATCAATTTCGTTGGATCTTTGGTGGTTGCCAAAGCTGAGAGGATTTTGTCCTTCTGAGCCTCTGACATGGATGTAGTGTACTGCTGTAAGAGATACTCCCAGCCTTCATCGTTTTGAGCCCCGACACAGAAGACTGTTTCAACCACATCACTAGGTATACTGTCAGATGAGGGGAGAAATGTACACACAGATATGACTAAATATTCTGTATCAATATGAGAATATGTACTGCTGATTTTTATATATATATATATATATATATATATATATATATATATACTGTATATATTGTCATAATCTAAAGAGAGAATGACATATAGTGAAACTAGCATAGTCAAATATATCTCTGTGATAAATCATTTGGAGTTGTTCAATGGGCAATTAAAGCTCACAATCACCTCAGTGTGCTGTTGGATTTCATCCAGTCACTGAAGAACGGTTTAGCCTTTTCAAGACAGGGTGGGTAGCCCAGATCACACGCCAGGGTGAGCACCTCAGAGCGAAGCCTCCTGTCCGAGATGGACCCCACATCATTCCACATCTGCCTGTCAATTACTTCTTGGAAGAACTGCAAGATGAAGTCCTGCCACCCACCACCACAACATACTGTTTTACCACCATGGCAAAGAGATGTGTGTGATACAGCTTACTGGTCCCAGATATATATAAAGACTGTGAGGATTGTGAGGCTTACTTTCACATTTTGAGTGACATCTGGAAGACTCCTCTTTTCTATCATTTTGTAGAAGGTTTCCAGATATCCAAGGCCTTGTATGAGTGGGACATTGTGGTTCTCAGACTTCAGATAAGTGATCAAGTCAAGGGCGGTGTCAAGAGACAACTGTCCTGCACTGGATGAGAGAAAAATAGAGTCAAAAGAATGCTAGAGCCATGCATTCAACATATTGAGGGATTACTTGTCACATCAAAAATACCAAAAAAAGTACCAATCAAAACAGCAGACATGACATTGTACCGTTGAAGTTTAAATATGTACCCCTGTTCATTTAGAATAGTTTAAGCTAGATACAACTTGAGTCTCACGTGACTAGTTGAAAGGAGTTGTGAATGAGGTTGGCCCGGTCCTTGTGACTCAGAGCGGTAAAGTTGTGTCTTAGAAGTGTGCTCAGCCTCTCCCAGCCGTCCCCCTCATAGTGGACAATGTAGTATCCATTCATGTCTGTGTTCAGCTTTACCCAGTCCACACTCTCGTCGATGTCCAGGACACCTGAGGGAGATCAGGGATATGGTTTGGTGACGTAGTCCAAGAGATATGACTAAGATACTACAAAGATTTCTTTGTAGGTGTTGTTTGTTTTCATATGTGATGGAAGAGTAATTACCTGACTCTGTGTCTAATAAATGCCTCATGTTGTGTCCTGAATGGCTTGTTTTGTATGTGAGAGGGATATGCCAAAGAAAGCTGCAATTAAGATAACATGAAATGAATATGTATTGATTTTCTTCGCTTGCATATAAAGAATCACACACAACTCTGTCTACCACACAGTAGTCTCATTGTAGAATGTTCTTCAGCATGAGACACATCTCATCCCTCATTAGATTGATACTGCAAGATCATTTATTAATCTGTGACAAATAAAACAGTGTGAGTTAGTCCATCTCATGTTGGTAAAAACCTCCCTTACTCTTTCTGCAGGGAAGCCCATTGGGGATCTCCAGGATGACTGGTCTTAATGAAACGCTCCTGTTTGAGGTACAGCTTGGAGCCCTGCTGGTGAACCTTCACAAGTGGGATCCCTCTCTGTAGAGTCCATGTGTTCATTATGGTCCTTAGGTCCATATGCTCTCCTGCATAGCGATACTGCGGGACACACAGAACAGGTACAGGTGAGAATTAACCAAAACTGCATTTCTTCCTAAATAGATAGATATAGCTAAATAGGTAGATATGTACTGCATTCTTTGTTGCTTGAGTGCTGGTGTAGCAGTATTCTCCAGATGTGAACTCATCTTCTGAGCATGTCTATAACACACAACATTAATCACCTAAGTGACATTCAGCTAATGAAGTATTTGTATGAAAATAAATTATTTATTTGGTTTTAAGAAGAAAGAAAGAAACTTACATTGGCCATGCTGTCCCACAGATCCTGATTTTTGGTATTCTTGTACCTGAATTTCCTCAGGTATCGGACAATGCCACTTTGAAACACTTCATCAGAGAGGAAATGTCTGAGCATGTGAAGGATGCATGCACCCTGAGACAACCAATCACAGGACAGGAATGAGTCAGGTGAGGGCACATCTAGAACCTTAGCAAGGAGCCTACAAACTTCATTTGATGAATATACAAGACAAAAAGCTCTATTGTGAAGATGTTCCCCATGAGCACCTTTCCCTTGTTTAGGCCTGATGTGGATGATAGCCATGCTAGTTATCCAAACATTGTACAGACATCATACATTCTATACCTTATCATAAGAGACTGTGTCAAACATTTCTTTGATCTGGGTGGGGTTTTCTGCTGGGCAGGAAATTGGTCGAGAAGAGTTGAGAGAGTCTCGCCCAATGGCTGCAAAGCAGGTATGCAGCAGGTAGTCCTCCTGAAATAATATGGGATCTCTGTCACTAGTTTCATCACATATCCACAAAACATTATCAAAATTAAAATATATATATATATATATATATATATAATCACACACCACATTTAGCTCTGGGTATGTTGCATCAACTGAGACAAATTCCATATATCTGGCAAATCCCTCATTCAGCCAGATATCATTCCACCACTCCATGGTAACCAGATTTCCAAACCACTGTGTGAATAAGAGAAGGAACCACTGAAAAACGCATCTTACCAGTGATGCAGATTTATGATTGATATTCACAATTTAAATGGGTACTATAAATGAATACTTTTCATATTGTGATGTGTAATGTTAACCGTTATTCTATTGTCTAATTCTAAATACAAACATCACGTTTACAACAAACAAACAATTTCTTTAACAGTGTGATGTGCAGCACACAAACCTGATGGGCTAGCTCATGCCCAATCACCATGGTAACCCAGAGTTGGTCAGAGGCAGATGAGGTGGCGGGGTCAAAAAGCAGGGCTGTCTCTCTGTAAGTGTTCAGACCCCAGTTTTCCATTGCCCCAGACTGAAAGTCCGGTATGGCAATCAAATCTAACATGCAGCCATGGGTATCAAGCAATAGAGGTTAAAAACAGCGTCTTAAATAACTAGATGTACCGCACAGCGGTACAAAATATGACCGCCGCTCAGTCCTGCATATTCTCTCTGCAAAAATAAACACACTTGTCAATTTGTCTCGATCTCCTACTCCATCCATCCCCTACTCTCGTAACTTTTGTGTATGTAAATAAGTGTGTGCATGTGTGAGTTTGCTTTTGTGTATATGTGTGCTTCTCTGTGTGTTTTTGCTTGTAAGTGTGTGTGGGGGGGTAATGGTGTGTGTGTGTGTGTGTATGTGTGTGCACGTGCGCACACGTTTGTCTGCATGTGTGTGTGTGTGTGTTTTATGTGTCTGTGCATGTGTGTGTGCATGTGTATGTTCACTTGTGAGTGTGTGTGTGTGTGTGTGGGGGGGGGGGGGGGGGGGGGGTAATAGGGTGTCTGTGTGTGTGTATGTGTTTATGTGTGTGTTTGCCTGCATGTGTGTTTTGTTTTTGTGTGTGTGTGTGTGTGTGTGTGTGTGCACAGGCATAGACACGCGCGCACACACACACACACACACACACACACACGCCCCATTACCCCCCCCACACACACACTCACAAGTGAAAACTCACACACAGAGAGGCACACATATATACACAAACGCAAACGCACACATGCACACACTCATTTACATACACACAAGTTGCAAGAGTAAGGGAGAGAGTAGGAGATGGAGACAAGTTGACAAGCGTGATTTATTTTTTTGCGGAGAAAATGTGCAGGACTGAGCGGCTGTCATATTTTGTACCGCTTTGCGGTACATCTAGTTAAAGTAGCGTCAGTTAGACTTTGCACTATGTCTGCCATTTCAATTAAAGAGCACAAAAGTAGCACAAACAATTAAAATAATCTACTATGATGACACATATTGAATAAATACAGGTCTGGAGCTATTTAGACTGATAATGGCCAAATTGCGCCCCTGCGAAAAAATCTAAAGAGTGAGTAAAAAATACTTCTGTATTGAGAAGAGTAGAAAGAGCGTTCCTACCCAGTTTGGGTAGGGGGTAATATATGTTGAAATACTTCTCATAGAACTCTAAAATCCTCACTGCAGCCTCAAGTGCGTAATGGGTTTGGTGCCACTTGTCTGGAACAGCGTAAATGGAAACCTGAGGAAAGGAGACACACGCTTACGTCTCCCACAGTAATGGGCCACGAAGGAAAACAACAAAGACCAACAAATACCCAGCAATAGATAACTGTTGCATGATTGTTGGGACTCTTAACTGAGGGACCAAAAGGCCAAAGAAATCTATGATCCAAAAATCGAAGGCACTCTCTTTAGTAAGGTCCCATTCATTTATCACACACAAGCAGGAGATGATAACAATGCAAACTTTCCTCTTTCTACAGTCTCCTGTTCCGCAACAATACAGATATATAAATGGGAATCAAGTAGTAACTCTGTCATTATGAAGAAAGATGCCTTTGGGACAACAACAAATAAAAGTAAAATATTACTGTTCTAATTTTCTCATTTAATTCCTTTTGCAATGTGTAACATATTCTGCACTGTGACTGCACTCTTGACAGCTCAAAGTGGTCTTAGAGGTGCAGTGAGGTGGTAGTTAGGGTTACGTGTTATATTGAGGTCCATATGAGGTGAGGAGCTAGTGGCGTGGGGATGGAGACAGTAATCTAGATGATGATAAATTGACGGAGTTATGGCTAACCAAGAAATACTTAACCAGACTTGTATAGCAACATAGTGTAAACACAGGCAGTTGATATAAAGTCTAACCAAATTATGTATGGTATTTACATAAACTTGATATCTCATGATTTGCTATGCTCAGAAAGTCTTTTGGGATCACTGGAGCAAAGCGGACCTCCAAACTACTGTGTAAAAAAAATGCTCTTACCTCCACTCCAGACGAGGTCCTTTGGGTGACACTTTTGAAGTCACATACAATAAAAGCAACCAGATAGGAGCTCATTTGCACACTAGTATCAAAACGATCTTCCAGAATACCATTGGGCAATTCAACTGTCTGTTCCTATGAGGGGGAGAAAGAGTGTAGTCACTAAAGATCCATTTTGTCACAGTGTATTTTACAGAATTCAGCATGTTAGTTTAGATAGTAAAATGTTCTTACAATGGGCATATTTGAAAGAGAAATATAAGTGTTCTGCCGTCTTATCCTAATAGAATAGTTGGCTTTGAAGATGGGCTCATCAAAACATGGGAAGGCCATGCGTGCAGAGGTGGGCTCAAAGTGAGTGGAGGCCAGGACCCTAAAATACACAACGAACAGAGGTAGATTACTGCCATGCGTTAGCTGTTTTTTTCGACACACAAACACACACACACACATGCACATAAACACACACACACACACACACACACACACAGAACAAACAACACCTGTAAAGATACCTTGTCTCTCCTTTTTTAGTTTTGTATGTGCTCCTGTATAAGCCGTAGAACCCACTGCCCAGCGGAGCATCAAACTCAAGGTACAGGAAGTACTTCTCCCCGGAGGTGAGAATTTTGGGCGAGAAGATAGCGATCTGCTCGTGGGTGGGATACTCCAGCACGGGCAGGACGCGGTCCGATAGGTGGGCCTCGCTCTCGTCCAGCACGGTGGCTGACGTGATGTTGAGGCCTTTGCTGTGCAGGACCACCCAGTTGGTGTTGTTCTTCACGTCGATCTCGATCTTGGCCGAGCCGATGAAGTGGAGTGTGGTGAGGTTGGGGTGGACGAGCAGATGGTAGTGGACCGGCACGATGTAGTTTGGGAGCCTGACCTTGCTCCACGGGAAGGGGAGGCCATTGGTGGCTGTGTGGACATTTTCGTCCGCCTGGTCCTTCGAGTCGGGGGCATGGTCCGTGCCAAATACAGTCAGGGGGAGTAAGGCAAAAACCAACAATAACATGATGGAAGATTAACCAGGGAAGACCTCTGTTACTTTGCAGTCAAGGGACAAACGCAGCCTGATGCGGAAAGATCCTGACAAGTACTCAGAGATACCTGGAGGGATGCAAAGGACATCATTATAGTCCCACCCTTCTAACAGCCATCTGATTATCAACATTTATGATTTCAACGGTTTATGCAAAATCAGCCAACATATTCGACAGGGACAGTACAGTTTGAGTCCAGGCTCAGAGTCTCTCGGTGTTGAAAACTCTCAGGCGGTACAGTTTATGTGTTTATAAAGAGATGGATCACATTGTATCTGTTACATGAGCCTGCATGAGCTCCTGCCCTGATGTTAATACAGAGGGATCAGCTCAGTCACATGGCTGTGCCACACACAAAGAGAGAGAAAGAAAGAGAGAGGGAGAGAGAGTGTGTTTGTCTGCTTTAGTGTCTCTCAGCCTACTGTCAGCACTGAAAAAACGCCAAGCGGATGTACCCTTTTAAGCACGCAATTAATACTTTCTCTTACACACACATACACACGCAGAAACCTAGCCGAAGGCGAATCAAAAGACTTGCCCTTTTGACAGAGGTGGTCTCTTTATCGACTGCGACGTGTTTACCTCAATTTCAGCTGCATCATTCAGGCCTGCTTGTCTCCTGTGGCAGCCAGCTTTCATTTTCCCTTTCATGTGTCAGACCCACAATTCCCAGGCACGCTGCAGCTGCTGCCGCCTTCCTGTGCCTTGTATGCAAATGAGAGCCAGCAACAGCCAATGACAGGCTAGTGCCGGCACAAAAACAGGCTTCAGAGAACAAATGGCTTTCATGCTGAAACACAACTCTTGATATATTCACTTGACTAGCTTCTCTTTTGACCTACTTGGTTGCTGTTTTTTTATTATTATTATTATTATTATTATTATTATTTGTTTCTGGGGTTTGCTTTCTCTGAAACAGAGAGGATAAGAGCTGGATGTTTCAAACGGAAATGTTGATACACATACTTTATGGTTCATGATCAGGACATAATTGCAACATCATACATTTTAGATCAGTAATATTTCAATAAAGTTGTGTGTTACAAACAGAACTCGGTCATTAGAAGATGAACATGTGTTTGAGTTATCAAACCAACAAATGCAACAGGTGTACAGACTTCTGTGAGCTAACGATCATATCATCAACCACACACCTCAAAAGTAACAGGCATACCACAGATGTGTTTGCAGGGTAGGATTAGAACAGCCTTTCTGTCCTCAAAAAAAAATAAGAATAATTCATAGCAGTTATCAAATATCTGGCAACAAAAATATCCTCGATTTAACACAATTCATTTGTGAAATCCATCAAAGTGGTAAATCTTTTTAACAGCACACCTACCAACCCACAGTGTATCGTTTTCTCTGATTACAACCTTATGCACCACTGCCTCTCCATACAGTTTCTATAA